>NC_134856.1:18662500-18862500 GCF_049852395.1 Peromyscus maniculatus bairdii | reverse complement strand
TACGGTGTCCACAGGACAACAGATGTTGATTTAGGCATCTGTATTCTAAGCCTTTCAATGTCAATGGGAGCAGCTTGTCAACCAAACAAGTAGTCAAAAAATCTGAGACCACCACATGTAGCATCCCAGACATTGCCTACAGGCTTCTCTCAAGATCTCCAAGTGCCAGTCAGCAGGCCAGCCCTAGGGGAAGACTGCTGGGAGCTGGGAGGATCTCTGGACATGAATCCAAACCTGTGGCCTCTTGGTTGCATCATTTCATTACCCTATTTGTTTTCCTTCAACACATGGTCAGGATAAACATGTCTTTGACTTAAAAATGCAAACAGAGAGCTAGGGAGATGGCTGTGCAAGCTTTTGGGCCTGAGTTTGGATCCCAGCACCCAAGTAAGATGCTGGGAACCCCAGACTGTGTCAGTGAGTGGAGACAGAGAGATCACTGGGGCTTGCTGGCTGCAAGCCTAGCAAAAAGTACAATGAGCCCCAGGTTCAGCAAGTTCATTTCTCAAAGTAAGACAGACAGCAACAGGGGAAGTCACCAGTTCCTTCATCTGCCCTCCATGTGCTCATATATAGGTGCAAGCACCTGCACACACGTACACCACACACACACACACACACACACACACACACACACACACACACACACACACACACGGAAATGACCATGTCAGAGAGTATATATAAATATTTTATTTTCAAAATTGTTTAGATGTAATGTGTTCCAATATGAGGAAACCTTAACTATAAATAAATAAGAAGTAAGATATGGGGAAGAGGATTGTTTCCTTTCCTGTTGTTGAGACCAAATACATAACAAGAAGGAACTTAAGGGGGGGATATTCTGGCTTAAAGTTTGAGGGGATACAGCCATTAAGGTAGGGGAAGATGTAGCAGGAGACATGGGAGGCAGAGGGTCACATTGTGTCCTCCAAAGCAGAGAGATGAACACCGGTGCTCCACTTGCTTGCTTTTACTTAGCTCAGAGTCCTCAGGGATGTTACTGTTCACACACAATTTCACCTCAGTTAACCCAATCCTGAGACTTTCTCATAGATCTGCCTGAGGTTTGTCTTCTAGGTGAGCCTAGATTCAGTCAGTTTAAAAATAGTAGCCATTATAGGCAAATAGAAAGATGGATATGATCACTGAGGTCCAAGTTGCTATGCTGGCAATGATTTTACAGGTATGTATTATAAACTGACAAATAAATAAATGGAATAGATGATTTATGCATAGGTACAAAACTAGAGATGGTCAGATAGTCAGATATGCACAAACCATAGGAAAGGTGTCATAAGTAGGTATTATGACTCATTTAACCCTGAAAGCCTGCATTCATCATTGCCATAAGGCCATCTACTCTTCTCTCTACTGGGAATGTGCTTGGCCTGGATTCCCAAGCCTCGGGGCAGTCACTTAGGGAACCGTTCTCTAGCTACCATCCCCACTTTGCCCCCAGACTTCCATCTTTTGTGTTATCTTTTGACTCATCAGAGGCTTAGTCAGGAAGCTGTCTTCCTGGCCAGGCATGGTGGAAAGCCTGCTGTCCCAGAACTTGGAGGATGATGTAGGAGGCTTGCCTCAGTTACCAGGAACCTGGTATTTTCACCTGGCATTGGAGTCTATGCAATTTAGGGTTTAAGTCCTGGAATCCAGATACAGGTTTTGACATTCAGATTGGATTATGTTGCCAGTAAACAGATTACAAACTCACACATTATTTTGAGAGAAGATTATCTAATTTTCTTTATCCCATCCTCCTTTAATAGCTCACAAAAACTCTGGTAGAGGAAGACAGACTTCCCTGCTGTGGTATTAGGCTATGTTTACTTCCTGCATAAGGGTAGAATGTGGGCCCTTCAGGGATGGTGGGAAAAGAGAGTGTTTTAGGTAAGAGAGGGCACTGTTCGTTCTGTGATTAAGATTCCAAGGGTGGGGGGGGGCAGTTTTCTGGTTACATGAGAAACCTAGATCATAGACAGACTGAGGCCAAAACCGACATGACCCAATCCACTGAAACTCTGCTGGCATATTCCTGTGAGGTTTCTTCATTTCATCATCATCAGTGACAGTGGATCGAGATAGGTGAGAGGTAAAGTCAGGAAAGCCTGGATTGCAAGTCATGCACCCTGGCAAGGTACTGCATCCTTGGCATTGATCAAGGTGTCTGTAACTAATCTACAAGCCATGGTCAGTGTCCTAGTTTGCTTCTTTGTTACTGTGATAAAACGCTGACCAAAAACAATTTTGAGGAGACAGGGTTTATTTGGCCTCTAGGTTATGGTCCATGGTTGAGGCAGGAACTGAAGCAGAGGCCGTACAGGAATGCTTCTTATGGGCTTGTTTCTCCTGGCTTGCTCAGCTACCTTGTATAGCCCAGGCCCACCCACCCGGGGGTGGCACCACCTACAGTGTGCCAGGCCCTACCACATCAATTAGCAATCAAGAGAATGCCCCACAGACATGTCGAAAGGCCAATCTGTAGAGACAAGTCCTCAGCTGAGTTTCTCTCTTCTTAAGTGTATCACATTGACAATCAAGACTAACCAGCACAGTGTATGCAGGCCAGTTTCAGGGCTGTTTGAAATTTTGCTCTACATTAATGATTGAGAGAAGAGTGAAATGCCAAAGACCTGTGCTGGTTGTATTTGCACTTGTTTGTCAATGACCTAGGGACTGTTGAATAGTTTCTAAGCCTGAAACTCCCCCCACAACTACTTACCTTGTGGCACCAATAGACAACGTATTTGTGAATTAATTTATATCATTAACATTTCCTACACTTCCTGATTAAGCCCACATAATTAACAAAATAATAAGTCTTTATGTGTATCCTTTACCAATTTCTGTCATGTAAATATTCCCACAGTGGCTGATTTCAAAGGAAATCAATAGACTCTACTAAATATAGAACTGGGAACAACAGCACATAAGACCAAGTAAATTAAGAGTTTCCTTTGCTTTTTAGCTGAAACATAATTTGGTGGCCTGATATATTCATACCACCAGCAGTGACAGCCACAAATGATGGTACACGCCTGTAATCTCAGTGCTTGGGGGCTGAGGCAGGAAGGTCTGAACTCCAATGAAATCTTATCTCAAAACAGCAACAACCACACACATACACAACCAACCACACACACACACACACACACACACACACACACACACACACACACCTGCAAAGCAATGTTCCAAGAGTTTTGTATGTGTGACTCTTTCCTCTACAGGTTTTTTTAAAGAAACTAACTGTACAGAAAATAATCCAAATAAACAATGATGAAGCACAAGTATGGATAATGATCCTTTTTCTAGAAGGTGAATTGCTCATCTCTCCCCGACTGGAATTGGCCTATCTCCTCGCATTTCAGTAAGGTCCAGCTCCCTGGGCCAGCTACAGGAATCCCTCTGGAGTTTCAGTCCCTGGGACTCTGAAAAGTTCCCTGACTTCCTAACTTCCTCTCAGGAAGCCGAAGTCTGTGACTGGGAATAGAACAGAGAGGAAGCAGTTGCTTTCAGCCCTGTGTTTTCCCATCCCCATGATGGGGGGGGGGGGGGAGGGCGGGGAAAAGGTAAGGATTACAAATATGAGCCAGGCAATCTGCGGCTTAAGTTTTCTCAAGAACCTTACTTATTTCCTCCTTACCATATTACCCTGCCCCCGCAGAGTATAGTTCTGAAAACCGGGGCTACCACGGGCGAGAAAAGTGCCCAGGACAAGTGGCAGCGGCCTTCCTGCCAGCTCTGAAGACGTTTATGAGGGCCATGCACTTTTAAAAAAGTTTAGTGTGTGTGTGTGTGTGTGTGTGTGTGTGTGTGTGTGTGTGTGTGTGTGTGTGCGTGTGAGATGTGGAACTAGAAAGGGAGCCATTATGGAGCAGAGAAGGGGTTATTTTTGTTTTTTAGTTTTTTTATTTTGCTGTCGTAGCATGCCTATTTCTCTTCCATCTGGCCTCAGTACAGTCCTGGTCTCTTTCCACTCCAGAGTCCCACCAGCAGCAGAGACAGCACCCCTAGGGGCTTCCCTCAGGCTGCTCTTCCCCTGTCTGTGCCTCCTCCTCTTCTCTATCTCTGGAGCTGCATTCACCAGAAAGTTACAGCCCCCAAGGTTGGCACCTCCCAGCCAACCCCTCAGGCCATCTGCTTGCAACTCGACTTGGCCCTTTTTGGGGGGCAGTCTGTCGTTTCTAGGTGTTTTCCCCATTAAGTAAAAATCTGTTTTCTTCTTTACTTCAAACTACCAGTCTCTTCCTTTTCTTTATAATGAAAGGAGGAATGAAATCTCACATTTAGGACCCCCCTTCCCCCTTATTTAAGATGTTGTCATCGACTCTTTCCCACAGTAAAGCTGTGAAGTCCTTTACCTTGTTCTCCATGGCATGCAGGCCCGGGGACAGTGGTATAAGGAGTCTGTTCTTATTAAGTTATTAAGCTTGCGACTTGTGTCCCAGCCTAAAAAGCGAATGTGTGCTCCCATGTGCTCTCTGTACTCTCTCTCTCTGCGCATGCTCTGTCTCTGAGTGTGTGTGTGTGTGTGTGTGTGTGTGTGTCCTTCTCTTAATAAAGCTCTAAAAAGGTAACCATGGCTCGTGATTCTTCCGCCACCGCAGTATCTAGCGCCAGCCACTAGCGCTGTATACCTGTGAAGCCGCGGCCAGCCACTAGCGCCGCCGCCGCCGCCGCCGTCTACCCCTTCAAGTGGGTCTGGATTTCTAGATGGTTTCTCCTTCCACTTAGGGTACTTGCTGAGGCACGGGGGCCTCTGACATGTTTCCTCCCTCACCCACCACAGCCACTGTTTCTTAGAATCTTTCAGTCAACTGAGACCCTAATTTTTAGGCAATTTGGTTTGGAGTCTTTTTATTTATTCTGTTGGGGGTTTTCTTAGGAGGGTCTCAAAAAAAACCAAGAAACTAATAAAACTGGGCATGGTGGCACATGCCTTTAATCTCAGCACTCAGGAGGCAGAGGTAGGCAGATCTCTGTGAGTTCAAGGCCAGCCTGGGCTACAGAGTGAATTCCAGGACAGCCAGGGCTGTTACACAGAGAAAGTCTGTCTTGAAAAACCAAAATAAATAAATACATAATAAAATAAATATAATAATTTTCCTAATCATAAAATAAGTCCAGCAATTAGTATGCCAACAAAACACTTACATGTTTGTTGCTTTTAGGATATGTGTGCATAGTAGAAAGCATTAAACAAGTGTTTTTAAAATAGGTCCCAGGATTTGAAGATGGTCACAGAGATTCCTCATTAAAATACCTAGCATGGGCCGGGCGGTGGTGGCGGCGCACGCCCTTAATCCCAGCACTCGGGAGGCAGAGGCAGGTGGATCTCTGCGAGTTCGAGGCCAGCCTGGTCTCCAAAGTGAGTTCCAGGAAAGGCACAAAGCTACACAGAGAAACCTTGTCTCGAAAAACCAAAAAAAAAACCAAAAAAAAAAAAAAAAAAAAAAAAACCTAGCATGTGTAAAGCTGTTGGTCCAATCTCTGGTACTATTTTTAAAAAGACACCAGATGTCTCAGAGAGTATGGGCCCTCTACTCTCCAGGAGAGACTCTGAATGAAAAGGTAAGCTCTTGTGGACCTGGGCCATGCAAATTTTGTCTTCATATCACTCTCAGAGTCTATCTCAAGATATACTACACAATGCACACCCAGAGGCATGCTCTAGGATCTGTGTGTCCATCAAGATCAATCAAGATCACCAGCTACCAGTTTATCCTTCCTCGACCTCGGTGACTCAGCCTAGAATCTATCACCCAAATTGAGACCTTCTACAAAATAATTGAATGCCCATTAAAAAGTATCTGCTTAATGCCATGGTGACGTCCAGGCCAGAGCTGCAGTTGAAGGCCATGTCTGGGTCCATAACTCTACTGCAGCCAGGGTCTGTGTTGATGTCCAAGGCTCCTGTTATCATCAAAGGCCATGAGGATGCCCATGTTAGTCTGGGCCATGTCTGGGGCCATGTTAGTGTCCGGAAGCCACACTGCCTCTGGGGCTATGCCGATCTTGAGTGGCCCACACTGCCACCTGGGGCAAGGGTGACATCCAGACCTGGCTGCTGCTGAGAACCATGTCTGGGTCTGTGGTCCTACCGCAGCTGGGGTCTGTGTTGAAGCTCAGGTGTCAACCTGTGGCCTTGTTGGGGTCCAGGGGCCATGCCACCACCAGAGCCATCCTGATCTGAGTGGCTAGTGCTTCCACCCAGAGCCAGAATGTCATCTAGGCCAGAGCTGCTGCCAAGGGCCATGCCTGGGTCTGAGGTCCAGTTGCAGCCGGGGTCTGTGTTGATGTCTGTGGCCTGTGTTACCTCAGGAAGCCATAGGAACCGTGGGAGATGAAATCAGAGGGCCATGCTGAGCTAGCTCCACCCTTTGCTGGCCCAGGGAAAGCTGTCCCTGCCTCTCCCCAGACACTGTAGCAAGAGAGCTGCCCACCACACACACACTCAGGAGAGATGGCCCCACCCCTCATCACAGGTGAGGGAGAACTGACGCTGATGGCATGGGCATAGGGGAGCTGGCTCCACCAGTCACCTGAGGGGGGCAGCCCCAGTGGCCTGCACTGACCAGCTCAACTACCACGCAGGCCCACCCAAACATCCACCCCATCTAGGACCTGCTGGAGCTCTTAAAGGGACTTGTCCTATGGAATGATACCGGAAGGATTTCCATGACTTGGGGCAGCCTTGGGACATGCCAGAGGAGTTTCAGTGAGGGTCCAGTGATGATGGTGTACCAGAAACCAGAGGCCTTGAACCAGACCAATGACTCATTGCAGTGAACATTTGCTAGTAAAGCTGATTGGACAAAAGGGTAGACTGTGTGACACACTGTAGCTCCCAATGCCATCAAGGACAAATGAAGAGGTGTTAGAGAGGCAGGAAAGATGGAGGAGCAAAAAGGTTTTTTGTTTGTTTGGTTTGGTTTAGTTTCATTTTTTTTCTAATTTTCATTGCGGGGCGCTGCAGGGAGGACATGGGGGACAGGGAGGTGAACGGAATTAGGGTGCATGATGTGAAATTCCCAAAGAATCAATAAAGAAATTCTGTTTTTTGAAAAGAGAATTCATATATAAGAAGATACAAAAATTTTTTACAACACCATAACTACAAGGTGTCAGGGGCCAGGGTGGGACTCAAGTGGAAGAGATAATGAAGAAGAATAAGGGAAATTCAGGTGATGACCAGTATGTTTTTATCTTTATTAAGGTGATGGCTCCATTAGTCTATACATATGTCAAATGTTATCAAATCATACGCTATTAATATTTACAGTATGTCAGTCAATCTGCAAAGCTGCTTAAAAGAAACCAACTTCAACCTTCACTAAACTGTGTTATTAAGAGTGACTAAGCCAGGCGGTGGTGGCGCACACCTTTAGTCCCAGCACTCGGGAGGCAGAGCCTGGTGGATCTCTGTGAGTTCAAGGCCAGCCTGGTCTACAGAGTGAGACCCAGGACAGGCACCAAAACTACACAGAGAAACTTTGTCTCGAAAAAACCAAAAAACAAACAAACAAAAAAAGAGTGATGAGTTGGCCTCTTTGGAATTTACCTCATTTACAAATGACAATAACATTGGATTCCTGTGAGGCTTCAGGCTCACTGTATCATGTGAAATGATTTTAAAATAAAGAGCCATCTCTATATTTTTGAAGTATCTGTTTAAAATACTAATAAGATAAAGCAAAATGGAAGCAATGTCACAGACTCAGGAGATCTCGGAGATAGGCAAAGTGAAAAATTAAGGACAGTAGTAAAAGCCCGAAGGTTGAGGACAGGTCTCTGGATTAGGTAATGGTAATACTAACTTCCTGGTTTTGATAATGAACCCGGATTGTGTAATATAACAAGGAAAACCGGGTGAAAGGTGTATGAAACTTGTTAAAATCTGACATCTATTCAACAACAGGTTAAAAAATACTTCTAGTATACGCTGTTCACATACGCTCCTTCTCAACACTCCTTTTGAATCTAAATGCAGGCACAGTTCGCGCTGACTGCATACCGGTTTCAACTTCTGGCATCACATTCCGGCCAGCGTGCATGGTTGTGTCTCAGTCCCCTCCCGTGAAAAGTGGGAGTGACGCTTTTAACCAAGGACCGTCAGTGAGCGAGATAACTCACGGAGCAATACCTGACACGGGTGCTCTGCAGAGCGCAGCGGCAGTTTGGGCCAGGGGGCCGCCCCACATCTCTCCGCCAGCCGGAAGCGGAGGCGTTCGGGTGTAGGGACCAGCCTAGGGTCGCGGCCTGAAACGGAGGGACCCAGGTCTGGGGGCGGGGCCAGAAGCCGTACGCTTCGGCCTGGGGGCGGGGCCAGAAGCCGTACGCTTCGGCCTGGGGGCGGGGCCAGAAGCCGTACGCTTCGGCCTGGGGGCGGGGCCAGAAGCCGTACGCTTCGGCCTGGGGGCGGGGCCAGAAGCCGTACGCTTCGGCCTGGGGGCGGGCCGTAGCACAAGGCCGGAAGCCTAGCCGCTCGGGCCTCTCGGAGGGTTGTGGGCGGGCCGGAAGCGGCGGCACATGGGCCTGGGGGCGGGGCCGAAGCCGCAGGGCTTCAGCCTAGGGGCCTGGGGAAGGGGCGGGGGGCGGGGCCGGAAGCGTCGGCACTCAGGCCGGGGGGCGGGCCGTAGTGCGCTGTCTGTGGTGAGCTCCAGTGGCCTTGGCTTAGGACGCTTAGAGTCCTCCTGACAGTCCTGGTGCTGACCGCGGTCGCCATGTCGTCCGTGAGCCCTATCCAGATCCCCAGCCGCCTTCCGCTGCTGCTGACCCACGAAGGTGTGTTGCTGCCCGGCTCCACCATGCGCACGAGTGTGGACACGGCCCGCAACTTGCAGCTGGTGCGGAGCCGCCTGCTCAAGGGTACGTCGTTGCAGAGCACCATCCTAGGAGTCATCCCCAACACGCCCGACCCGGCCAGCGACGTGCAGGACCTGCCACCTTTGCACAGGTACGCCGGGCACCCGGAGGCCTCCCCACCCGCGCCCTGGCGGCCTGCGTGCATGGTTGTGTCGGAGTCTCCTCCCGTGAAAAGTGGGAGTGATGCTTTTAGCCAGAGACCGTTAGTGAGCTGGATAACTCACGGAACAATACCTGACATGGGAAGAAACTCCGCTGTTGATTACCTGCCTGTTGCTGTTGATAATCTGATCCGAATCCCGGTCCTACCCGGCTGGCCCCCTCCAGAGCCATAGGCCAGTGCTGTTTACTTTCCAGGCCCCTCCCTTCTCCCTGGGTGTTGCTCCCTTCCCCCACCCACCTTTCACCCTGTGCCCTTTCTTTCCTTTTAACCGGCCTCCTGTCATGTTCTCCAGTTGAAACACTACAAGTCTAGAGATTTCTTTTTTCTTTTTTCTTTCCTGCCATGCCTAAACTGCGCAGTTAAGTTTCTGCGCAGTTTTGCTTTACACTTTATGCTACCCATTTTCTCCACCCCCAGTGGCCTCTTCCTTGAAGGGCCTTTCCTGTTCGCATTTTCCTTGGGGGTCTCCTTTCAACCTTTTTAGCCTCTCATCTCCCCTTTCCTCCTTCCTAGCGTTTTTATCTTAGACCCCTGGCTTGTTACTGGATTGCCTTGTGCACTGGCCCTAGTTCTGTGACTTGGGTGATAGATTTCACCAGTGTTTGACTCTTCCTCTGCGTCTTTGAAACTGCGTCTGTCTTTTAGGTGTGTTACGAAGGTCCGTCTGTGTAGACTGCTTTGCACCACGCTTGATGGATGGCTTTGCTCCTCTGGACTGTACAGTGATTATGGATCTAGAGCACTTGAAGGGTGGCTGGTCTAACATGAGTTTTAGCACTGGAGTGGCTGTGTCTCAGAAAGGCTTTCAACCCCAGGCAGCTTAGGGCAGTTGGTCACACTAATGTGTCATAAATGTGCAGTGCACACTAGACTTTGAGAAAGCAGGAAAGATTTTGATTAATGTTATAAAGAGTAAATGTTGGAATGCTAATATTTTGGCCATTTCACCTGTTATTACTTTATTTGTGGATACTAAAATCACAGATGTGGCTCATATTTTTATTGGACAGTACTAAAGTATAAGTAGTATGTCTTAGCAGATGTTATCTTCAAGCTCTTCTCTCAAGTTCATGCTCTATATATTGTACTGAAGGCATTTCTCCAGTTTGGAGAGCCTCCTTCCCCTCCTTATTTTCAAATTATGGACTCCTGACTCTGAACGGATTTTGATAAGGGTTAGAATGCCTTATTTTTACTTAAGTGATACTACATTACTTTGACAAAAGTTGTAGCTCTTCATGTTTTCAAAGGAGACTGATAGCTCCCTAAAAACAAAGCAAACAGTAAAACATAAAACAAATCCACAACAACTAAATATTGGTAGTTAACTTTGTATCATCATGAAAATATTTTGCCTCCATTTGATCTGTTTTGGCTGCTGCCTAAATAGGGTTGGACACTAAAGTTTCAGTACTTTATTCCAACATACTATATTTGACATTAATTTCCCAACATATTACCTCATTCCTTCCTTAAACTTCTGCTTATTTCTCCCATATAATTTTACATTCTGTGTTCAACCATTTAGCTGAGGCAGAAGTTCTCATGATTAGATTTTTTTGTTTTATTTCTTCTGGGGGGAGTGCTTTAGAGATTGAACCTATCCTGATTGCTAAGTAAGTACCATTAAGCTATATCCTCAGCCCTTTTTTTACTTTTTATTTTGGTACTGAGTCTCACTAAGTACTCTGTGCCGGCTTTTGCTATAGAATAAACCTTCTGTACGCTGTGAAGATGTGTTTCTCTCATTGTTAATAAAATCTGATTGGCTGAGATGGAGGCAGGAATTTGGGGGGAGAGAGAATGGTGGGAAGAAGAAGGGTGGAGTGTTGGGAGTTAGAAGGAAAAGCCATGAGACTCAGTGAGCAGGAAGGGAAGTGTGTAGATGAGGTAAATAAGCCTGGGGCAGCACATAGATGAATAGAAATGGGTTAATTTAAGTTATAAGAGCTGGCTAAAATCAAGCCTAATCTATCAGCTGAGCATTTATAATTAATATTAAGTCTCTTTGTGGTTATTTGAGAGCAGCTGGCGGAACAGAGTTGATCAGCAGTCCCCAGGAAAAACTCCACCTACAGGCTTTGAACTCTTCTGTAGCTCAATCAGATATTGAACTGGTGGTCCTCCTGGCTCAGCCTTCAAGTAGTCAGGATTATATGCCTGTGCTACCAGGTCTAGCTTGATTTATTTCTAATGTGTGCTGGATAGTTTTATGTCACTTTGACACAAGCTATAGACTTCTGTCTTAGTTAGGGTTTCTATTGCTATGAAGGGACACCATGAGCACAGCAAGTCTTTAAAGGAAAAACATTTAATTGGGGTGGCTTACAATTTCAGAGGTTTAGTCCATTGTCATCATGGTGGGACATGGTGCTGTGCAGGCAGACATGCTGGAGAAGGAGCTGAGAGTGATACATCTTGCACAGGCAACAGGAAATGGTCTGAGACTCTGGGCAGTATCTTGAGCATATACAAGACCTCAAAGCCCGACTCCACAGTAACATACATCCTCCAACAAGATCACACCTACTCCAACAAGGCCATACCTCCTAATATTGCCACTCTTTTGGGGGCCATTTTCTTTCAAACCACCACATCATTTGTGAGGAGACCACTGCAATTGAGAAAATGCCCCTATAAAATTAGGCTGTAGGCAAGCCTGTAGAGCCTTTTCTTATTTAGTAATTGATGTGGGAGGGCCCAGACCATTGTAGGTGGTACCACCCTGGGGCTAGTGGTCCTGGGTTCTATAAGAAAGCAGGATGAGCAAGTCACAGGGAGCAAGCCAGTAAGCAGCACCCCTCCATGGTCTCTGCATCAGCTCCTGCTTCAGGTCCCTGCCCTGCTTGAGTTCCTGCCCTAACTGCTTTTGATGATAAACTGATATATGGAAGTGTAAGTAAATAAACCCTTTCTTACTCATCTATGAGGCCCTAAGTTATTTTCTTTGGGATTTATATAACAAAGTATACAGACTTCAACAGATACATGGTTCCACAGCTGGAAGGATCCATTACCCATATGGTACTCCTATTTGTACCTATCAATATTTTTAGGCACCAAGAAATACTATCTGATAATAATGAAATTTTTAGATCTAATGTTTTATATTAACAGGTGTGTACTGAAGGTCTACTTAGATCTTCCAAAGTCTTTATCTGCTTTCCTACGAAAGGTCTGTTTGCAAGTTGGATGTCTCACATTTGGAAATAATGTTTTAGGAAAAGATGACAATAAACTATCCTGTAGCAACAGACATCTCTTCTAGTTTATACAATTTGGGATTATTCTAATAGAATCCTGCCTTGTTTCTAAATACTTATTAATAATGATAAATTTTTTAAGAAATCATCACTGGCAACAAAGCTAAGAGTGTGCCACTAAGACAGAAGTAAAATCATGTTTCCCAGAGATGTGTAACTGTCTCCACTGTGTCATTAAAGCTGTGTTTTCTGTATCTTACCTAATTAGAAGCTACCTGTCCAAGTTAGGGTTACTATTGCTGTGATGAAACACCATGACCTAAGCAACTTGGGAAGGAAAGGGTTTATTTGGTTTATATTTCCATATCACTATTCATCATCAAAGGAAGTCAGGGCAGGAACTCAAATAGGGAAGGAACCTAGAGGCAGGAGCTGATGCAGAAGTAATGGAGGGGAGCTGCTTACTGGCTTGTTCAACATGGCTTGCTCAGCGTGTTTTTTTTTTTTTTTTTTTTTTTTTTTTTTTTTTTTTTATAGAACCCAAGACTGCCAGCCTAGATGTGGCACCACCCACAATGGGCTGGGCCCTTCCATATCAATCACTAATTTTAAAAAATGCTATACAGGCTTGCCCACAGCCTGATCATATGAAGGCATTTTCTCAATTGAGGTTCCCTTCTTTCATATCATTCTAGCTTAGAATAAAACTAGCCAGGACACTATGCTAATATGTTAGGGAATGTTATTTTAAGGTGTGTTACATTTGTTTATGTTGCATTTGTTTAACCCTGTGAAGTTGTGTTACTTTGTCTAAAACGCCTGATACGCCTGATGGTTTAATAAATAACTGAAAGGCCAAGAGCAAGGCAGGAGAAAGGATAGGCAGAACTGGCAGGCAGAGAGAATATATAGAAGGAGAAATCTGGGAGGGGAAAAAAGAAGTAGTCAGAGAAGGAGGAGGACTCCAGGGCCCAGCCACCCAACTACACAGCAAGCCACAGAGTAAGGTATACAGGAATAGAGAAAGATAAAAGCTCAGAGGCAAAAGATAAATGAGATAATTTAAGTTAAGGAAAGCTAGCAAGAAACAAGCCAAGCTAAGGCTGGGCATTTATAATTCACAATAAGCCCCCATGTGTGGTTTATTTGGGAGCTGGGAGGTGGCCCCCCAAGGAGCAAAGAGTAAAAACAAACAACAACATTTTGGTGTACCAACATGGTGCTCAAATTTCCATAGTGACTGAGAAAGCTTTGAAAAAAAAAAAAAAAAAGAAAAAGGGCACAGCTCCTTTAAGGTGATGTTCAGCTGCCAGTGCTAAATAGAAACTAGAAATGACAAGCTAAGTAAAAACCACTTGTAGCAACTTGATTCCGTAGTTAGGAAGATTTAATGCAGTTTTTGGTCACGAACCTCTGAGTGGGCCATGAGCTTCAGGTTTGGCTTTTATGACCTGAGAAGTAGGCAGAGCCTGCTGAGAGAACCACAGAGAGGATCCAGGTGTAGGTTAGCACTTTAAAGGTTTGCTCATATGGTCAAAAAGACTAAAGATCCTCAGTAAAGGCAGGTTCAGACGGAAAAACCTTTAAACAGGTTCCAGTGTGCTTTATAGTGTGTAGGCTTAAGAAAGGAAAAGGATATAGTCATAGAAAAAAATGAATAGTTTATAAAATAAATTCTTTAAAGAGAGAGTAAAAGAAAAAAGCCATGTAGGATGAGAAATACACAGGAGTCTGGGTCCTGTATGTTATTGTGTTGCTTTTGAAGTTTTTGGTTGTTAAAAAGAAAAGGACAGCCGGGCAGTGGTGGCGCACGCCTTTAATCCCAGCACTCAGGAGGCAGAGGCAGGCGGATCTCTGTGAGTTCAAAGCCAGCCTGGGCTACCAAGTGAGTTCCAGGAAAGGCGCAAAGAGAAACCCTGTCTCGAAAAACCAAAAAAAAAAAAGAAAAAAGAAAAGGACAGCTGCAAAGAGACCTGGAATTGAAAGAGGGACTGTTGAAGTAAATCAGCCTGTACACTTTACGAATGCCTTAACTTTTAAAAAGTCAGAAAATACATTTGTCAAATGGAAATCAGAAATGCTTTGGAGTTTTGTTCTCACAGGGGATGAAAGGCTATGGATTCCTTCAGGGTTAAATATGGATCAAGTTTGATCATGGGAGACCTCCTGAATCTTGACAGGTGATATCTATCAACAATGGTTACTCCTGGTCTTCCCAGGACTTGGTCATTATCTCAAAATTTTCTCAAGGACCCCTAAAGATGCCTTTGCCCACAGCCAGCAGGAAGCAGTTTAGAGAAAACTATGCCCACATTCCTTAAGTGTTGGGGAGAGTTGGTGGTTTTTGGTTACTTGGTGGGATATGGATATTTGTTATCATTTAGAGGAATATAGAATCTTGACAAATTTAAAGTTATTTTTGTTACACTATATATATATATCTATATATCTACATCTATATCTATCTATCTATCTATCTATATATATATATATATATGTTTCTACTCTTGACTAAAGGATTTTTTGTATATTGAAGCAAATCTAAGGTTGTTTTTGTTACCACATATTGTATATATGTTTCTACTCTTGTTTAAGGTATTGTACCTGTGCAGTTCACTTAAAAATGTAAGGTAAAGTACTCATTTTGAAAGCTATTATCATAAACTATATAAGACAATCAAGAAACATAGGTCAGTAGTTAGTCATTTATAACAATCAAATTTATAGATATGTTAGGTATGTTTTCTAGGTTAAATAGATATATTTTAGATAGATGGCCTTCAAATACTACAAAGACCTATAGAATATGGCATTTAAAATGTTTTGTTAATTTGAAGTTTTTCATGACAATGAGACACATCTGTTCCTGGGTGCACCAATTTACTTCAGAGATGATGGGCATTGAAGAAGCTCCATAGGAATTTGCTTCATTGTGGTAAGGTTAGCCACTGATCAAAGAAACTGTTCTTGCCTTTGATGCTGACAATGTGCTGTGCAGACTCGACATGCAGGACACACAAGCAAAAGACTGTTGAACTTTGTCAAAACAAGGCAGAATATATCTTTAAAATCCCTACTGCACAGAAGAGTCTGCCAGATACTCTGCAGGACACAGAGAAAAGCAACTGATGAACATTGTCAATACAAGGCAGGATAGTCCTTCAAATTTCCTGCTTCACTGAGAAGATTGCCTGATACTCTAGGCCTGCAGGCTGAAGACAGATGCCCCAATGTTGTAGAAGGAACTCTGGGTGACTATCCAGGCAGTCAGATGTCTCTTGTCATTGCTAGAGTTTTGAAAGTTGTTTGCAGTGCACTTTTTGTTTACTCAAATAATATTATCCTTCTGGGGTCTTGGATGGAGTTAACAACTAGATAGTTATAGTTATGCAGTTTTCCTTAACTATGAAATTAAATTAGGTATAAATTAGAAAGTAAATTAGGTATAAAATTTTGGATTCACTAATATAAGACAGATAATGCATTATTTTCTCTGAATATGCTAACTACAGATGGACAGAATATTGGAAATAAATTCTTAATTGATAACTGCTTTGATGTGTATAGTTTCACTATATTAAAGTTAAAACCTTTCTTTTTATTTAGACAGGAAGGGGGAAATGTTGGGGAATATTATTTTAACATGTATTACTTTTGTTTATGTTGCATTTGTTTAATTCTGTGAAGCTGTGTTACTTTGCCTGTCTAAAACATCAATGGTCTAATAAATAACTGAATAGCCAATAGCAAGGCAGGAGAAAGGATAGGCAGGGCTGGCAGGCAGAGAGAAATAGAAGGATAAATCTGGGAGGGGAAAAAAGAAGTAACCAGAGAAGGAGAAGGACTCCTGGGGCTAGCTATTCAGCTACACAGCAAGCCACAGAGTAAGGTATACATGAATAGACAAAGATAAAAGCCCAGAAGCAAAAGATAAATGGGATAATTTAAGTTAAGGAAAGCTAGCAAGAAACAAGCCAAGCTAAGGCTGGGCATTTATAATTAACAATAAGCCCCCATGTGTGGTTTATTTGGGAGTGAGGAGGTGGGCCCCCAAAAAGAGTAAAAAAAAAAAAAAAAACAACCAACTACACTAATAAGTATTCATTTTCATAATTCCTGATAGTGCAAATTCATATCATCCATTGTGGTGAGATAGAGTGACAGCTGTCATAGGACCTAAGCCAGGAACTCCATTGCTAACAAATATCTTTGTAACTATGAGTATCCACTTTATTTTCCCAGTTTTGGATCTCAATTACTCATTTGTCACATTGAGATATTGGCACCTTCTTAGTTGTAAAGGGAATATAGCAAAATAATACTCAAGGAAGCCTTTTATAGCTGGAAAGCACCTATACTCCCATGGAGGTATTGCTCTCTGAACAGGTAGTTTTAAGCATAGATTTCATAGAAGAGGATTGAGGAGAGGAGAGGAGAGGAGAGGAGAGGAGAGGAGATCCTACATTTCCTCAGCATGGGCAGAACCGAACTGGCGTCATTACAGAAAAGACTTGGAGGGTTGTGAATTCTAATATGAATAGCGGGCTCTTTAGTAAAGTGGAAATGGCAGTGACAGCAAAGATCACGTGTTTGGTAGATAGGGCACAGTTTAGATAATTCCCTTCCTCTCTCACCCTAGAAAACTGCCCTTCTTGAGTGGTCCATTTTTTTACCACTGTACAAGGGGTTTTCAGATAGTTCTGGAACTCCTGGATTGCCCAAGGCAGTTTCCAGATTTTATAAACCATAGCCCTCCTACTCAAACTTCATGTGGAATAACATTCTGTGATGTTTTACAAGCCCTGAAGGTACATGGCAACTGGGAGCTTCAAAATTTCTTTTTTTTTTTTTTTTTTTGTTTTTCGAGACAGGGTTTCTCTGTGTAGCTTTGCGCCTTTCCTGGAGCTCACTTGGTAGCCCAGGCTGGCCTCGAACTCACAGAGATCCGCCTGGCTCTGCCTCCCGAGTGCTGGGATTAAAGGCGTGCGCCACCAACGCCCGGCTCAAAATTTCTTTGTAGATAAAAAGAAACAGGTTAAAGTAAGTTACAAGAGCTAGTGGAACAAGCGTTAGAACAAGGCCAAGCATTCATTACTAAGAAGTCTCCGGTCACGATTGGAGCTGGTTAGTGGCCCCAAAGAAAGCCTGCTACAAGGAAACAGTAAGAGCGCACCGGGGATGGCAGGAGGCTTTGAAAGTTCCAAGCCCACCCCCAGTGGTACACTTCCCCAGCAAGGCCATACCTCCTAAGCCTCCCCAAACAGCATCACCAACTGGGGTTCAAATATTCAAATGCCCAAGAATATGAGGGACATCTTCCTCAAACCACCACATTCTACTCCCCAGCCCCGAGAGTCTCATGGCCATATCACAGTGCCAAGTGCTTCCAGTTCAACTTAAAAATGCCCTGTAGTCTTAGACTGAATTTTTTTGAGACTCAAGGAAATCTCTTAACTACAATGCCTTTACCCACTGGGCTGTTTTCCTGGCCCTGCAGATAAGACTTTCTTTCTGTGTATTACATGTGCATGTGACTTGACCAGAAATATGTCTGATAAGGAGCTAAAACTTAAAACATTTCAATTCATTCAGTGGGGTTTTGCCACATATAACTAGGCTTAAGGATTATTGGGATACATTCCTTTAGTCCTCTTAAGTCCTGCAGTGTGTGCTTGGGGGTATTTACTTTCCATGTGGAGCAGTTCAAGATTAAGTGCATATAAATCTAAGTGACAGGTTGATGTTGGAGGTAATTGGCTTGATGTTAGCAGAGGCAATACTGGAACTGATTTGGACATTCATTTGTGCTGTTTATGTTTTGGCCTTTCAGAATAATATTCAGATATTCCTACTTGGTGTAATTGAGTTAAATAATTGTCAACAACTTTTATTCCTACATTTTTATATTTAAATAATCCAAATATATGGGATTCTATAGCGAGTCTTTCTTGTCGGACTTTCTTTGGACTGCCAGCCCCCAAATAATGACATGGAGACTTATTATTAATTATGAAGCCTTGGCCTTTAGCTTAGACTTGTTCCTGACTAGCTCTTATAATTTAAGTTAACCTGTTTCTATTAATATATGTGGCTCTTTACCTCTCCTCGATTCTATACATCCAACTCCCTCTGTGTCTCACTTGCATCTCATGCCTGAGTTCCTCTCTCTGCTTGGAAGTCCCTCCTATTCTCTCCTGCCTAGCTATTGGCCATTCAGCTTTTCATTAAACCAATCAGATGCCTTAGGCAAGTGAGATAAAACAGACACATTTTTCACACAGTGTGATCAAATATCCTGCAACAGAATTTATACTTCATTTTTAAAAGAAGTACCAAGTAAGATTATGTGCTTTGTACCTCACTAAATGGTAGTAGTCTAACAGACTACATACCAAATGATATTTTAAGTACAGAAATACTAAATTCATACTTTAGATCCTCTTTGTTATTAAAATAATTTATCAGGAAAGCAGACATTTCTGAGTTTTATTTCCTGCTAATTTTTTAGTTGGAACATGAAGTAATGGGTCTCATGAAATTTTCTTTTCTTTCTTTTTGTTTTGTTTTTGTTTGTTTTTTTCTTTCTTTTGAGCCAGGGTTTCTCTGTGTAGCCCTGGCTGTCCTGAAACTCACTCTGTAGACCAGGCTGTCCTCAAACTCAGAGATCTGCCTGCCTTTGCCTCCTGAGTGCTGAGATTAAAGTGTGCGCCACCATGCCTGGCTCATTGTGACATTGTCATTTCATACATGTATGTAACTGTAGCCAGAAGTTTTCCTGTGTCCTGCAGCCATTCAGTCCCAAATAAACACACAGAGGCTTATGTTAATTACAAAAGTGTTTGGTCTGTCGCTCAGACTCATTGCTAGCTAGTTCTAACATCTTAAATTAACCCATGTCGATTAATCTATATTTTACCATGTGGTCATAGCATTACTGGTGTGCTGACATCTTGCTCCTTGGGTAGCTTAATGGTGTCTGCCCCTAACTCCACCCTTCTCCTTGTCTCTCTGCTTGAATTTCCAACCTGGCTCTTATCCTGCCTTACCATAGGCCAAAGCAGCTTTATTTGTTAACTAGTTGGATCAACATAAATTCACAGCATACAGAAAGACCATCCCACAGCATATAACTATATTTTGTTCTTATTTGCTCCCCCCTCCTCGCTCCCTTTCTTAGCCTTCTTTCTCCCCTTCAGTGTTCCCTTTCTGCTTTTGTGTGCTACAGTCAGGTGTACACATATATCTATAAGTTTAAGTCTGTATTTTGTATGTGAAAGAAAGCATGATATTTGTCTTTCTGAGTCTGGGAAAATCCCGCACTTTTGTCAGAGTTGGAGGTTTTTCCAGTATTTTCCTGGATGTCCTAGAATTGCTCTTTAGACCAGGCTGACCTTGAACTCAGAGATCCCCCTGTCTCTGCCTCCTGGCTACATTAGCACTTTTTGAAAGGAATTTCTGTTTTGCCATGTTAAATGTAATGCCAACATTTTGTGTATTTTTCAGGATTGGAACGGCTGCCCTGGCAGTTCAGGTTGTAGGCAGTAATTGGCCTAAGCCACACTATACTTTGCTGATCACAGGCCTATGCCGGTTCCAGATTGTACAGGTATTAAAAGAGAAGCCATATCCTGTGGCTGAAGTGGAGCAGCTGGACCGACTTGAGGAATTTCCCAACACCTGCAAAACCAGGGAGGAGCTGGGAGAGCTGTCGGAGCAATTCTACAGATACGCAGTGCAAGTGGGTGGCTTCCACTTCCCCTTCAAGCCTTTCCCCCTTTGGTTCTTTGCTGCTCTATTAGGTGGGGAAGCTGTTGGGCTGTAAAGCTGCATATATTGAAATAGTTTGTGGTATTTTGATAGTGTATTCCAGTTTTCTTTTGCTTAGGTTTGTACTTAAATCATCCTGGACATATTGGTCAACTCTTTCTAAACGTGTTACAAATGATATGACCACAGTTTCTTGATAATCCCCAGTGCCTCCCAACCAGGTATCTGTTAAACCTAAGTGCTTAATGTTAAAATGAAAATAACACAGTTGCCACTAAAATACCAGTCAGAGTAATAGTAGTGATATTGTTTCAGGTCCAGTCCTACTGTACAGGTTAGTGACTGTGAAAGGGTGAAGCCATAGTGAACCAACTTCAAGAATGGTTGCACTTTTGTCTAGCTAGAATTTTTTGCCAGGAGGGACGCATGCTTTGACTATGCATGAAGGATTGCACTCCTTAATTCTAGATGTCAGTTTTTTTGGTCAACCCTAGATTAAAAACTTCCTCTCTCCACCTAGTTTTACTTAAAACTGTAATAAAAATGCAAAATGGTATCATCAAATGTAGTTTTCTACTTTTCTATTTGTGTAATCCACTGACGCTGACTGAGTCTGTGAGGACTAGCTGGTGTCTAAGGTCTTGATTTCAGACACCACTGGTGACTGAAGTGTGGAGCAGATGTGCACAGCCTATGGCGTTTGCATCTGATGGTCATTCAAAGTAATATGCACTCCTGATGTGGGGAACAGCAGTAGAAATCTGGAAGGTTTGGAGTTGTAACTTCAGGGCTGAAGGAAGAATGTACTGGAAGAAAGAGCCTCCAGGATGTGAACTGGGGGTAGAATGGCTCCCATTCCACGTGAGGATGCAGCTCTGTAGCCTCATTTCTGGCCTTTACTTCTCCCCAGGTTGAGTCCACAAAAACCTGTTAAACATGGGAAGATTCTACAGTGACATTAGAAGTACTTTTGTAGGGAAATTAGATTTAGTTTCTGCCTTTTTTTTCTGGATTGGTCTATATTCCACTTTGTTTTATTTTTATATCAGTGTTTTATTTTTGTGTTATGTACTTTTAATTAAGTGCATGCAGTAAAGTCCCTGTCTGTACTGTCCTTGTTAGACTGTGAGAGTGTGTTTAGTGAGTGCTTCTCTTGGCTTCCCTGCAACACCTTCCCTTCTGGCTGTACAGGAGACCTGACTCATTCTCCCTGCTGAGCCTTTCTTCCAAAACAGCAAACCGTGCCGGCTGAGCGTGCATCTCAATGGTAGAGCTGTCTTGATATGTCCAAAGCCAGGGCGGGTTCTCTTGAGGAAAACATGTAGGATGAACGTCAGATTTCCTAGCAATGCTAAGTAAGGACCTTCATGCCGTATCTTAGGCCTGTCTTGCCTCAGCTCTGGTTACTATGTAGTGATCAATAGTTCTGGCCATGCTGAATAACAGAAAAGCCCTACATTATTTCTTGTGACTTTTGCTTTTTGTTCCCTTTCTTCTCTGAATTTTAGACTCCGTGTGCTTCCCACCTGCTGTGTGGTGTTGCTGTCCCTCCCCCTTGTGCTCAGCCGTGTGCCATCAGTGCTTGTCTTGTGTGACAAGGTCTTACAGTCCTGTTTCTCCCACAGACCCCAACTCCACACTGGGCTGGCCATCCTGCATGAACAGCACACTGTGCTTGGCAAATAGCTTCTAGTCACAAGGCCGGGGGATGAATTTTAACTTTGGTTTTCTACCAATGAGTTCCTGGGAACAAGATTCTTTGCATTTTTGTGTGGTTTTTTAATGGCTTATTTGTTCGTTTGTTTTTATGTATTTTTTCTGTCTAACCATCTGTATATAGTTGTACTTTAATCCCCTTGATTCTTGGAAAGTAATGGGTAGTTCCCCAAATTACAGTGTTTTCAGAGCTGTTTGATTATTACTGGCCTATGAAATCTTATTAGAGTTGGTTACATGAGGATTGATAAATCATATCAATTAGTTAGTATGAACCAAGTTTTATAATTAGCAATGAACCAAGTTTTGTAATTAGCCACAAAACAGAACTCAAATAATAAAGGTTTATTTTTTTATTTTTATTTTTTTTTGCTGTATCTTCATGCCTAAAGCTATAGGTGTAATGATCTGTCTTTTCATGTCACTTAAGAACCAAGGTAGACAGGATTTAATCTCGAGATGTCTTCCTTATGCTGAGACAGAAAAAGGAAATCTGGCAAATCCTTCAGTGACTTAGTGTTTCTGCCTAGATGGAATGTTGATACGCCTCTTACCTTTCAAAGATCAGCACAAGACTGCAGCTGCCTCTTACTCAGAGGAGGTGAGGAAGAGCAGGCCTACTGTGTGCCCAGAAGAAAAGGGAATCGCTGTTATTTGTCCTGATGACTACAACAGTTGCTGGAAGCTTATCTTCAGCTTAATCTATTGCAGTATTCCAGCCTGGAAGTTTTGTTTGTTTTGTGTGTGCTCGACAACTAAATTATCAGTGTGCAGACTAATTAATCCAAATAGTACATTAAAATCAGGATTTCAACTAGTAATTGGCTGTCATGTTAGCATCAACTGTACTATCAATTTCCAGAATCTAATTATTATATTGTAGTTATGTAAGAGGGTGTTCTTTTGTTAAGAACATGAGGCATGATGCCTGCAGCTTGCATGTAGTGTGTCTGGGAAGTGCACAGAGAGAAAGCAGTGTCACAAGATAGGAAGAATTAGTGAATCTAGATGAGGAATACAAGAGGTTCATCATATTCTTCTTGCAACTTTGTTATACATTTGAGTTTTAAAGTCATAGAACAAATTTATAAAGCCTTGTATAAATTTTAGTATTAAATACTTACTAGGAGAGATTCAAGATGGCGGAGACAAGCAGACGCAGGTAGGCCTGTGGCAGCGGCCCGCGGAGGTGGACGGGTCCGGCGGCAGTGGCTGACAGGGACATTTAGGCCCAGCGGCAGCTGGCGGAGGCATTCAGGCCCAGCGGCGGCCCACAGAGGTGGACAGGCCCTGCGGCAGAGATAAGCAGACGGAGGTGGACAGGACCGGCGGCGGCGGCGGCCGACAGAGACATTCAGGCCTGGCGGTGGTCCACAGAGGTGGACAGGCCACGCAGCGAAGACAGGCAGACACAGGTGGGTCCGCGGCGGCGACCCGCGGAGGTGGAAGGGCCCGGTGGCAGCAGCCGACAGGGACATACAGGCCCAGCGGCAACCGGCAGAGACATACAGGCCCCGTGGCAGTTCGCAGAGGTGGATGGGCCCGGCGGCAGTGACAGGCAGAGGTGGGTAGGCCCGCAGCAGCAGCAGCCGGCAGAGACATACAGGCCCGTTGGCCGCCAGCAGAGGCAGACAGACCCAGCGGCAGCTGACAGGGACATACAGGCCCGGCGGCAGAGACAAGTGGACGCAGGTGGGCCTGTGGCGGTGGGCCACAGGGGTGGACAGGCCTGGGGACGGAGAGGGGCAGACACAGCTTGGAACAGGGACGCCCCTAGCCCCAACACCTGGGGAAGAGACTATCTCCGTGGGTCGGAACCGGGGCGAGTCTGGACACTCCGTCTGGGGACAACCCAGGGCCCAACTGTTGATCCTGTGAAACCCAACAACTTGGAGGTGTTGGTGAGACTACCCTGCTCAGCTGAAACCCATCTGGGAGAGGATTCAGATGCATACAGTTTGAAGTCTGAAGAAACAAGATCAGCTGAGGAGTTGACAAATGAACAAAACGTGACCTGGGAACAAAGAAAAAGGCGCTACCCAGTCACCAAACCAGATCACGAGAATCATAAGTATATAATTCACCGACTGAAATCAGCTGTCCCTGAAGACACAGCCCAATAGCACCAATTTAACCAAGAACCCCTACTAAACCAAGACTAAAAATTAGAACAAGAGAGGTACTCTCAGACACAGACACCACCTGCACTGCACGGAGGAAAAGATGAGTAGACGCCAGTGCAAAAATACAGGCAACAACATAAAGACCTATATGGCAACATCAGAACCTAGTGATTCTACACCTGCAAGACCTAAACATACCATGACAGAAGAAACAGAAGAGATCAACCCTAAAAATGACTTTAAGAAGATGATAGAGGCCCTTAAAGAAGAAATAAAACATTCCCTCAATGAGGAAATAAAAACTTTCCTTAAAGAGGAAATGAAAAACTACCTTAAAGAGGAAATAAAAACTTTCCTTAAAGAGGAAATGAAAAACTCTCTTAAAGAGGAAATAAAAACTTCCCTTAAAGAGGAAATGAAAAACTCCATTAGAGAGGAAATTAAAAACTCCCTTAAAGAAATGGAAGAAAAAACGAACAAAAAATGGGAAGAAATCAAATCAAGCCAAGAAAAAGCAATTAAACAGATGAAAGAAACATTCCAAGATCTGAAAAATGAATTTGAGACAATAAAGAAAACACATGCTGAGGGAATGCTGGAAATAGAAATCCTGACAAAACGAACAGGAACTACAGAAACAAGCATAACCAACCGATTGCAAGAGATGGAACAGAGAATCTCTGACACTGAAGACATGATAGAGAAAATAGATTCGTCAGTCAAAGAAAACACTAGAGACAAAAAAGTCATAACACAAAACATCCAGGAAATTTGGGACACCATGAAAAGACCAAACCTAAGAATAATAGGGATAGAAGAAGGAGAAGAATACCAACTCAAAGGCACAGAAAATATATTCAACAAAATCATAGAAGAAAACTTTCCTAACCTAAAGAAAGAAATACCTATGAAGATACAAGAAGCTTACAGAACACCGAATAGGCTGGATCCAAAAAAAAAGTCCCCTCGCCACATAATAATCAAAACACTAAACACAGAGAACAAAGAAAAAATATTAAGAGCCGCAAAGGAAAAAGACCAAGTAACATATAAAGGTAAACCCATCAGAATAACACCAGACTACTCAATAGAGACTATGAAAGCTAGAAGATCATGGACAAATCTCATGCAGACACTAAGAGACCACGGATGCCAACCCAGACTATTATACCCAGCAAAACTCTTAATCACCATAGGCGGAGTAAACAAAATATTCCAGGATAAAACCAGATTTAATCAATACCTGTCTACAAACCCAGCCCTACAGAAAGCACTAGAAGGGAAAATTCAACCCAAAGAAGCTAAACACATCCATGAAAAATCAAGAAATAGATAATCCCACACCAACATACACCACAGAAGAAACAAGCTGGTGTAGCTATCCTAATATCTAGAGAAAAAGGATGTTTCAAAAGAGAAGAAGTCTTGTGGCAATGCCTCAGTGGTCCAGGTAACTACCAGAACTCGGAAAAGTTGGTTGAACTTGGGATTGACTGGGAGGCCAAAGATTTAAAAAGCAGAAGATTCTCTCAAGACATAAGTTGTGTGATAATAGTGTGTTTTGTGTGTGTGAATGAGAATTTGTAAATGTTGAATTCTAGGCTTCGACAATCATTGTCAGTGCAGATTAAGCTGCAAGTATTTATGCTTTAAAACTTAAATTATAAAGCTAGTTACGTCTTTCTAACAACTAGTTTTAATGTTTATGAGCATATTTTACCTACATTACCTTTTCAGGATGTTGAGAAAGATGCATCATAAGCAAAGGCTGGAGGCTGGGGGCTAGATGGTTTTGAGGAAGAGGTCTTGGTGGACTCTTTCATAGAGCAAAGGGAAGCAATGCCTTCTGGGAAATGAGCTAAGTTTTAATCTAGTCTTTAGGATTAGAAGTCAAAAACAAAAATATTAAGGAAAGGAAAATCTAATTGATCTTTGAAGTATTGTTATATGGAATTGAGTGGGACTTTTGAGGCCTTTCTTCCAGAAAACAAGGACTTGGTTGTCAGGCCTATATTAGGTCTAAACCTTGGTGCCATGTAGTTGTACTTAAATCATTTCAATGGAAAGTGTCTTAGTGATTGAAACTTCTAGTGCAGTTTGGAGTTCTTCCAATTGAAAAATGTGATATTTGCATGGGATTGTTTGAATCTTGTTTTCTAGTCCCTCCCCATCACCACCCTCATAGTCTGAAGGTAGATTTTTCTCTTGATAAAGGAACAAAAAAGGTGAACATCTTGTTTGTAAATAGGTATCTAGTAACTAGTGGTAAACTTGAAATGGTAGAATTCTTTAAAGCCTAATTCTAGATAGCCTTAAGAAAATATATCTTAATTACTTTTGAACCTGTATTCACCTTGTTTTTTTCAAATATCTTAAGTTATATTTTTTTTTTCAGAGCTGCTTCTTATTTGGGGCTACTTTCTTTTCTTTTCTTTTTTAATTGAGGCGTAATTCATAAAAGGGTATATTGTTTTGATGAGACTTTTTACAATTGTGGCTGGATGTCTTTCTTTAGTCTTCCAAGAAGGGCCATTTTACTTTTTTAGAGTTACTTTTCAAAGTCATGAGGTCAACAACTTGGACTACTATGCATGTAAGTGCTAATGCAAATTAAAGCCCAAGTTGACCTCCAGCAGCAGTTCATTCTATGTTGACAGTGAGAGAACACTTTGCCTGTTAGGATACTGTTACTCGTGGACTGAAATGCTGAAGAAACCCCTCCCCCTATTTTGTTTTTTTGCAAAAATCAAGGTATATTCTAGGGTTTCCTGGTTGACCTCAACAGATAAACTGAGATGATAGTCTTAGTTCAGAAATGATCTGAATGTAGATTTACAGTCTACGTGTACAGCTGGCTAAGTGAGATCGTTTTCACAGTTCTGCATGTATCCCATCAGCTCCCCATTAGTCACTGAACTCTTAAAACTGGTATTGTAACATTATTACAATGTTTTGCACCAATTTTATAAACTTTACAGTACAATATATGTTCCTTTTCTGAGGCAAACCAAAGGTATATTTCTCAAGGTTCTGCTGCTATTAGCAGCGTTGATGGAGGATTTTTTTATACATTTGTAATAGATAGAAATAAACCAGAAAAAAAGAAGAAAAAAAAGTGGTGGAGGAAAAGGTGAACACTGCAAGAATACTCAAAAGGGCTGAGAGTTGCAAACGCCAAGATTGGCTTTGCATAGTAAATGGAATAGAACAGCTCTGAACTATAGCTTACTTTTCCTGGTTTGGTCTGACAGAATGATTGAATGCTTTTGTACAAAAATCAGAGCCTTAAAAACAAGGATTTAGTGAGATTGTAAAATGGTGTGCCACTTTGGCAAAACAGTCTGGTGGTTGGTCAAAATGCAAAACATTGTTACTCTGTTACTCAACAATTCTACCCTTAGGAATATAACCTCAAACTACTGAAAATGTGCACCTATGAAACATGTACATGAAGGTTTACAGCAGTGTGTTGCTAATAGTAAAAATGTTAAAACAACTCAAATAGCTATCAAATACTGGAGAGAAATAAAATGTGGCTTATTCATACAATAGAATATTATTAAGACATAAAAATGAATGAGAAACTGACAGATTAAATGACTTTGGTGAACCTTCATAATTTCATTTGTAGATCTTTCCATTTCTAATTTATAAATACATTTGGGGTTATAAATTATAAATGTACTGCCTCCTGTCAACATTGTATACTTCTATTTGATGATTTCTGTGTCAAACATTATATGGAAATGTTTCCAAGTATTTTCTGTATTAACTGTGAATGAATAGAACAAAATAAATTGCCTGTGATGGAAAAAAAAAAATCAAACAACAATAAACAAACATTCTAGTCTGAAAAAAAAAAAAATACTTACTAGCCATTTTTGCTTTTCATTCGTAGACATTTAAAAGTACTTTATTATTTACTTATTTTTTTGTGCGTGTGTGGGGTCAGAAGACAACTTTCAAAAGTCAGTTTTCTCCTTCTACCGTGGATCCTGGGGGTCAGACTCAGGTCAGCAAGCCTGGAGAGTGGCAACTGTGTCTGCTGAGACACCTCTCAGGCCCTCTGATGTGCATTCTGTGAAGTACTTGTTTCTTCTGTGGCCTGTGAAATGTTTGCCATGTATGAATCAGTGATCTTTCAAGACAAAAGATGTAGACCCAAACATTAAACCTGCTGAAAATCTGATTATTTTGGTTCACAAATGCCACTGCTTGATTTCATTAGACTCTCTTTTTTCCTTTTAGTTGGTTGAAATGTTGGATATGTCAGTCCCTGCCGTTGCTAAATTGAGACGTCTTTTAGATAGTCTGCCAAGGGAAGCGCTACCAGACATTCTAACTTCAATTATTCGAACAAGCAACAAAGAGAAGCTCCAGGTACTGTGCCCTTCTGGAATAGATCTGGATAGTGCTCACACGTTCACCTTCATAAACACATTCTGAAGACTGAAGGAAGTAGTTAAAATGCTTTTCCTTTTTTTAAAAAATTGACCTTTGCCAGGCATTATGGCACATGCCTGTCATTCAAGCATTTGGAGGTAAGGGTGGAGAGATCAGAAGTTCATGGTCATCCTTGCCTGCATATGGAGTTCAAAGCCAACTTTAGCTACATGAGACCCTCTCTCAAGAAAAGGGGAGGAGGAAGTGGGGATGGAAAGAAAGAATACAAATTGACTTTTGAAGGTGGTTATTTTTACCAGGCCTGGTGGCACACACCTGTAATCTCAGCATTCTGGATCAGCAGTTCAAGGCTAGTTCAGACTGCACAGCCAGACTGTCTCCTGACCAAGGCAGAGAAAACAGAGTTTACATTGGTGTTTACACAACCAATGCTTGGGTGCAGTCAGTAGTAGGTAGTGGTGGTCAGTTTATGACAACGGAGAAAGCAAAAATGATTTTTTAAAGTAAATATTTAATTTTTATTTAAATTTATTTTTTCTTGCAATTTCACATATTTGGGGTGTGTGGGGAGGTGGCCAGAGATCGATATTGGACGTCTTTCTCCATCACTTTACTCCTTACTTCTTTAGACAGGGTCCCTCATTGAACCTGGAGCTCTCTGGCTGGCCAGACTGGCTGACAGTGAGCTCTGGGACATCTGCCTGGCTCTTCCCCTACCCTCCAAGTGTTAAGGTTATGGAGGTGAGCCAGCACACCCAGCTTTTACAGGTTCCTGGAAGTCCAAATTCAGGTCCTCAACTGGTAGGCACTGGTTGGTACAGATTCAAGAGGTAGAAGCAGGAGAGAGCAGGCATGCTTTGGAGCTGCCGAATCAGGCTGTCCTTGAGAGCTGTTAATTAGCTACAGAAAAATTTAATATTTGGGTCTGGGGAGATTGCTCCATGGGTAAAGTGCTTGCTTGCTATGCAGGGATGGGGACCTGAGTCAGAGTTTGAGCACTCACGTTAAACCCAGGCATGGAAGTCAGTGTGCATTTGCAACTCCAGCACTTCAGGAGACTATGGACCCTGGAGGCTCACTGGCTAGTGAGTGTCTAGCCAAACTTGGCAAGTGCTGGATTCACTGAGAAATCCTATCGCAAAAGATAAGTTGGAAAGAGATAAAGGAAGACATCTGACATTGACCCCTTTGGCCTCCATACACATGTGTGCATGCACCACACACACACACACACACACACACACACACCATGCATACGTACACAGACATATACATAAGTTAGTATTTTGAACCTAGAATTTACTGAGATCCAAAATATACATAGACTAATTTTCAGAAACAGTTGAAATCAATTATGTTTGGTTATCTTTTTTCTTTTTAGTACTATTATTGAACCCAAGGTCTTACACATACTAGGCAAACATTCTACTACTATTCTATCTGCTCAGCCCTATTTTTCTACTTTGTGTTATGAGACAGTGTCTCATTAAGTTGCTCAAGCTGGCCTTGAACTCACTCTAGTCTAGGAAGGCCTTGAACTTGACATCCCTGTCCCTCAGTCTGCCAAGTAGCTAGGATTACAGGCCTGTGTTACCAAGCCCAGCTATATGTTTAATTCTTGATCATGGGATATATGACATTTTCAAATAAAAATCAATATTTTGGTTGTGTCTTTTTATAATTCTGCTCATTTCCACTTGACTAATAATATAGTTAATTATACTATAGCATGATTCCTATCATGGTTAATGGAATTATTGAGGTTCTTTTAGTTTAGAGGAGCATACATTGAAAATTGGCAGGGTGGCTGCATCCCATAGCTCCCTGGAGGAGACTGGCTGGCCCAGTGTGGCCAATGTCCCAAAGTGGCAGGGAGGTAAGAGATTCAGGCAGGGCTAGAGGTGAGGCCCACAGCAACACAGAGTGCCTCAGATCTGCTCCTTAGCTTTGCCTCGGTAGTTCAGTGGCAACTGCCCAGGCACTGCCACACCACCCTGATAGGGCCCCGGCAGGGCCAGGGCCATTCGGATTATAGTTTTGCCCTTCTTGTAATTTAAGGACTTAAGTCATGGTTCTACCTGCTGTGTTTAGAGTGTGTGCTTCTGGGATAGGTGCTATTGATTGACTTGAATTTCCTAGATCTTAGACGCTGTGAGCCTGGAGGATCGGTTCAAGATGACCATACCTCTGCTTGTCAGACAGATTGAAGGCCTTAAATTACTTCAGAAAACCCGGAAACCCAAACAAGATGATGACAAGCGGGTAAGTATTTTCCTTTTCTTTCCTTTTTTTTTTTTTTTTTTTTTTTTCTTTCTTGGCAGGGTCTTGCTTTGTCACCCAAGCTGGACTTGAACTCAAAGCAGTTCTCTTTCTCTAGCCTCAAGAGTACCAGGATATAGACATGTGCCTCCATACCAAGCTCACTCTTTTATTATATTTTCTCTCTCTCTGTAAGATTATAGATGTGTGCCACCATACCTACTGCTCTTTTATTACATTTTCTTTTTTGTTCTGTAAGATTATAGACATGGACTGATAATGCTTCCCAGAGGACCAGCCTCCAGGCAGCACCCAGGGTATGCAAAAAAAAAAAAAATCCATGAATGTGATGAGGGCTAGACTTTCTATCTGAGGGGTAATAAAGAAACACATGCCGGGCGGTGGTGGCGCACGCCTTTAATCCCAGCACTCGGGAGGCAGAGGCAGGCGGATCTCTGTGAGTTCGAGGCCAGCCTGGAACTCCAAAGCGAGTTCCAGGAAAGGCGCAAAGCTACACAGAGAAACCCTGTCTTGAAAAAAACAAAACAAACAAACAAAAAAAAAACCCACATATTTTCTGATGGTAACTTTCTCTTTTACTTCATCTTTAAAAAATCTGTTTCTGAAAATCTGTCTCCACACAGCTATATCTCTTTACATACAGCTACATAGCTCTCTTTACATACATATGTCTCTCTCCTGCACTGTCATACATCTCTACACACAGTTACATCTCTCTCCCCAGCTACATCTTCCTTCTACACAGTCACACATCTCTATACATAGTTACATCTCATTTTTACATAGCTACATAAGCTCTCTCTTCTACATAGCTATTCATCTTCTACACAGTTCTTTATACAGCAGCTTTCTACATAGTTCTACACAGCTCTTTCTACACACACTTCCTTCAACAGCTATATCTCTTCTCTCCATACATCTCTCTTTACCCACATCTCTCTCCTACACACACATCTCTCCCCTACACACACCTCTCTCCTCTACACACCTCTCTCTGCACCCACATCACACTACCTTTAACAGCTAACATCTGAACAAATATGAGTTACATATACAGGGTCTGACCCATTCTAATAACACATGATAAGTCACACAGTTTCTTTCAGGCCAGGGAGGTCATACTGACCAGGCATGGTGAGTAAAGCAGGCACATAGCTCTAAGTGGTCAGGGTTCCCAGACAGTGAGTGACATTGGAATTCAGGACTTAATAAACAGTTAGTTGGCTGAACCTTAAGGTTAGGAGCATGCTCAGAAAGGCAGTTGTTGAAAGGATTATGTCTATTGATGTTGTTTTCTGCCCGACTTTGGTTCAACAAACAGACACTTGGGAATTTGTCTTTATACAGTTCATCGCCAGGGGCAACTAGTTGATTTTGGATTTGAAAAAGCTGCTTTGTAACTGTACTGTCATTTTCTTATTTCGGTCTGAATTATGAAAAATATCTGAGTATTATTTCTTTTCATCAGAATTATATAGCATGAACAGAAATCATTTTCCTGACCATCCACAGTTATATGTGTGCCCAGTAGATGAAAATATATTCATGAGATAAACACGCAAGCAATGGGGAAACACCCATAGCTGTAGTCAGAAGTTTCCTGTGTCCCACCTGGTCCACTTGTGTCCAGAAGCTGCTTAGTCCCAAATAAACACACAGGCTTATATTATTTGTAAATTGGATGGCCTGTGGCTCAAGCTTCTTTCTAGCTGGCTCTTATAATTTAACCCATTTCTATTTATCTATGAGTTACTATGTGGCTTCGTGGCTTACCAGTTCTTCCATATCTTGCTTCTCCTGGTGGCAGGTCTCAGCGTCTCTTCCACCTCCCCTTTCCTTTTCCTCTCTCTCCAGTTGGAATGTACCACCTAACCTTATTCTGCTTCACCATTGGCCAAACAGCTTTATTTCTCAACCAGTCAGTGCAGCACATATTCACAGCATACAGAAAGACATCCCACAGCATACAGCTATTATTAGAGAAGAAATGTAATGGCACATGAGAAAATTATAGACAGAAGTAACTGGTGTCAGAATCTGTGGTCCCGTAAGCCTTGCTGATGAGATTCCTCCATCAGAGGGTTACTCCTCTGATGGGTCAACACCTGAATTATTAATTGCCATCTGTTGTATATTCTTTTTTAATTTAATTTTATAATATAATTTAAGTCTACATATCAGCCACAGATTCCCTTGTTCTCGCCCCTCTCCCCCCACCATCCCCCGTCCCCTTCCCCCCAGCCCACCCCCCATTCCCATCTCCTTCAGGGCAAAGACTCCCCCAAGGATTGAGATCAACCTGGTAGACTCAGTCCAGGCAGGTCCAGTCCCCTCCTCCCAGGCTGAGCCAAGTGTCCCTGCAATAGCCCCAGGTTTCAAACAGCCAATTCATGCACTGAGCAAAGGACCCAGTCCCACTGCCTAGATGCTGTTGTATATTCTTAATGGCCACCAGCATGCCACCATACCCAGTCATTCTTTTATTATATTTTCTTCCTTTCTCTGTAATATGAGATTAAGTTCTATTGAGAAAAGAAAAACTTGGAAGCCAGTGTATGTTTGTATTTCTAGCTACTAGGGAGCTGGAAGTAAGGTGATCTCTTGAGTGAAGGAGATGGGAGCCAGCATGAGCTACATAGCAAGACCCTATCTCACAAACAAATACACTTGAGAAGAATTTGAAAAAGGAGAAGACAAAAGTTAACTGTTTCTCAGAAGATCTTGATGTGTCAAAGTACTTCATTTTATTGCCTAGATTTTATTCTTTTTTAGTATATAAATCCCATCTCAGTTCTTAACAACATTCCCAAAATGCTAGTATATCATGTTTGTCTAGCAATAGTTGGAGTTAGTTGATGATACTAATGAGTTGGTAATTCAAAGAACACATACAGTACTTTTAAAATATGATAGTAAGATCATGGGGAAAAGCCAGGTGATGATGGCATATGTCTTTAATCCCAGCACTCGAGAGGCAGAGGCAGGTTCTGAGTTTGAGGCCAGCCTGGTCTACAAAGCAAGTTCCAGAAGAGCCAGGGCTACACAGAGAAACACTGTCTCTCCAGTTAGGGGAGGAGATCATGGGAAGAGAAAACATCAATAAAAACCACTTGAGAAGGGAAAGTCTGTTCAAACTGGCACAGAAAAGAGTTTGGATTGGAAAAAGAACAATTTGAGCCAGAAGTTACTGAAGCAGTGTAACTGATGGGGGTGGGGGGGTTAACAACCCCTTGCTGGAGAAGCAGAACATCACAAGAAGGAAGTAAGCAAGGTGGCACTCACCCAGGATGGGTCACGAGACAGGTGAGGTTGAATTACCGTGGAAAGGTTGGGGATGCTAAGAGACATTTGCATGCAGAAGAACAATGGCAGTTACTGAGTGTAGGTGAGGATGGGTGTGAGTAAACAGCTGGGCAGTTAGGTGCAGAAGACACCTGTGCTTCCTGGTGTTTCTTGCAGACACTTTTTAGCTGTTGTGTGCACTGGCAGTCCTGCCCACTTGATGCTGGTCTGCTTTTTAAGTTCTACAGTATGAATGTGTGCACCTGCCTCCCAGTAGTTCTGAACCTTATTCCCTTAAGATACCAAAAAAAAGCCATAGAAGTGTCTGTGTAGCACCCATCCTGGCCTACCTTAGCCTAGTACTTCTCTCCCCTCCTCTCTCTCTCATTCTTTCTCGCCCCCTTTTTTCCTCCCCCTCACTGCTCCTTTTTTCTCTCCTTTCTTGTTTTGTTTTGTTAATATTTTGGAGACAGGGCTCATTTTGTAGTCTAGGTTGCCCTTTAATTCTTGGCCCTCCTGCCTCAGCTCCAATTTGTTTTGACGTATCCTTTCTACTTAGGTTATAGCAATACGCCCCATCAGAAGGATTACACATATCCCAGGGACTTTAGAAGATGAGGATGAGGAAGAAGATAATGATGACATTGTCATGCTAGAGAAAAAAATAAAAACATCAAGTATGCCGGAGCAGGCTCATAAAGTCTGTGTCAAGGAGATAAAAAGGTAAAAGTTCATTAGTATTTTCACTTTGCTTGCTAATGTTAAAAATTACTGCTTGTGGAAACTTGATTATGCTACCTTGAGTCACAGACTGAAAGCTGCATATTGTTTATTTACTGATCATTTTCTTATGCTTGGTCGGTTCTTGGCTACCTATGCATATTACTTCATTGCCAACTTTTGTCTTTCTGATCTTCCTAATTCTTTGCTTTCTTTCAATTTATTTTTTTACTTGTATGTGTATTTAGCCTGTACATACATGCAGTGCCTGAGGAGCCAGAAGAGAGCATTGGATCTGCTGGGATTGGAGTTACAGATGGTTGTGAGCCACCACGTGGGTGCTGGGAATCAAACCCTGGTCCTCTGTGAGGATAGCAAGTGCTCTTAACTGCTAAGCCATCTCTCCAGCCCCACCTCCCTAACTCTTGACTTTCAGCTGTGATTGGTGGAATTCACCCTCTTTCTTCATTGTTTTGTGTAGCTTACATCTTGAAACATTTCTTTTTTGGGGATCAGCTTTTTTGGAATCAGCTTTTTTGGAAATGATCTCTCTGTGGAGATCAGACTGGACTTGGCTTTGAACCCAATTCTTCTGCCTCAGCCTCCTAAGTGAATAGACCATAGGCATGTACCACCATGCTCAGCTGTGAAAACATTATTAATACTCCTAAACTAACACCACTTTCACTCATCTTTTCTTCAAACACTAAGAGGTGATCTATCTGTGCTGCTTGTATTCTGCTGTCACACCTAACTATTGTAGCTGCATTTTCAGTGTCTAAAAGAATTGGCCAATTGTCTTTGTTTAGTTACAGTGTCGTTCACATGTCAGGAGTCTGTTTGTTTTGTGGTTCTAAGAGTTTAACCCAGGACCTTGTGGACAGTAAGCATGTGCTCTGCTGCTGAGGTGTATCCCAGCTCTGTTATTTCATTTCTCGTTAGATTATAAAGCCAGAGGAGAGCTGGGGCTATAGCCCAGCAGTAGCATGCTTGCCTGTCACATATAAGGCTCCAGGTTCTGTCCCCAGTACTGCAGTGAATTAATTAGTTAATTAACTCTGGGGATGGAGACTGTCAGTTCTTCCTCATATAGGCAAATTACGGGAAAACCTCAACAACAAAATAGGATATATTTTATTAAATTTTTACTGGTATGGGTATTTAGTCTGTATATACATGCAGTGGCTTGCACATTCAGGATAACCTTGGTGTTTAATAGAGCATCCATTTTATGATATATATATTCTGATTTTTATATATAATATATATTATATATAAACGTGTCAACTAGCTCTTTAAAACCTTTGTTCAGGGTTTTCAATTATTCATGGTAAGGAAGCATGCTTGATTTTTCTGTTTTTGTGGAATTATTGTGTTCTTGAACCTGTTGGCTACGTATTTTCTCCCCACAGACTCAAAAAAATGCCTCAATCAATGCCTGAATATGCTCTGACTAGAAATTATTTGGAACTTATGGTGGAGCTTCCATGGAACAAGAGCACAACAGGTGAGCTCACACCGACACCTGTCCGTCAGTCCCAGGGTCTCTCAGAAAGCTGATGCCGATTTTCGTTTTACACATCACAGCAGGACATGATGGCACCTGCCTGTACTCCTACACTCAGCAGGGTTCTAGACTCAAGGCCAGCCTGGGCTACACTGGGAAACTCTATCTCAAAAAACAAACAGCAACAGATTTTTACTTTGTCATTTTGAAACCACTTTATTGAGATGTTGTGGCATAGAAAAAGTTGCACACATGTTAAGATGAAATTCAAAATACCATTCATGAAATTATCACCATCACCTACGCTCTAAGTATACCTATCACTTCTCAAAGTCGACTCCCATTCATTGTGTTCTTCTAGTTGGCATGTGAGTGATAGAGAAGCAGAGTCGGAAAGGGAGAGGTGATAAAAACATGTGACAACTGCTGTTCGCAACATTTTATGTGTGTCTGTGTATCACATGCATGCGGTACCAAGGAGACCAGAAGAGGTTTGTCAGTCCCCTGAAACTAGAATTATAGACAGTTGTGAAAAGCTGTGTGGGTGCTGGGCATTGAGCCTGGGTCATCTGGTAATGTGACCAGTGCCTTTAACTGCAGAGCCATTTCTCCAGCCCTCTTAACAAATTTTGGTTTAGTTTGGTTTGGTTTGATTTGGAGACAATGTCTCACTGTGCAGCTCTGGTTGTACTAGAATTCACTGTGTAGACCAGGCTGGCCTCAAACTTACTGAGATCTGCCTCCCTCTGCCTTCTAGCAAATTTGAAGAGTACATACAGTGTTGCTAGGTTTAGGCACTGTACGGTGTAGTAGAGCTCCAGAACTTATACTTGTCTAACTGAAAATTGAGACTCTTTTTCTATCACCCTCCCACACCCTCTTCCTCAAGATCCTAACAGCCATCATACTCTGCTTCTAAGAGTTTTAAAGTCCACATTTTAAATGAAAGTATACATTATGTGTCTGTTTCTGGCTCATTTCTTTTAGTGTAATGAACTCTGTTGAAAGTAACAAGATTTCCTTTTTTTAAGGTTAAATATAATAGTTACATGGTATATCACATTTTCTTTATCTGTTCATCTTAGTGGACATTTGAACAGCTTTCATTTCTTGGGTATTGTAAATAATATCACATTGCATTTTATGTCAGCATGTAGACATTCTCCAAGGTCCTGATTTCAATCATTTATGCATATACCCAGAGGTGGGGCTGCTTAGTCATATGGTAGGTTTATTTATTTATTTGTTTGTTTTATTTGTTTGTTTGTTTTTAATTTCTTGAGACAGTGTTTCTCTGTGTGTAGCTCTGACTGTCATGGAACTCACTCTGTAGACCAGGCTGGCCTCAAACTCATAGAGATCCACCTGCTTCTGCCTCCCAACTGTTGGGATTAAAGGAGTATACCACCACTCCCTGGCTCATAGGTTTATTTTTTGTTAAGAAACCTCTGTATCATCCAAGAACACAGCAGTTACTGAAAAAGTGTCCAGGAGTCCGGAAGTGAGAGGAAAGGAAATGGTTAGAAGTATCTTCCAGTTCCAGGTGTGGTATACACACCTGTAATCACAGCATCTGAGAAGAAGCAGCCAAAACATAATAGCTGAAGGTCCATATGGCGGGTTCAAGGCAAGTCTATGCTGCATGAGACCCTGATTCAAAAAGAAACAAAAAATCCCCCAAACTATTTTTTTTTTAATTTCTTAGGTGTTTATTATTTTCAGGCTGTCCTGATTTTTGTTTTTGTTTTTCCAACTTGACAAAAGCTAGAGTTATTTTAGAATTAGTAACCACAGTTGAGAAAATGCTTTCATAAGACTGGCAGGCCTGTGAGGCGTTTTCTTAATTGGTGATTGATGTTGGAGGGCCCAGCACATGGTGAGTGGTGCCACCCCTGGGCTGGTGGTTCTGGGTGTATAAGAAAGCGGGCTGAGCAAGCTGTGGGGAGCAAGCCATCAGGTAGCACTCCCCCATGACCTCTGCATTAGTTCCTGTGAGTTCCTGCACTGACTGCCTTGAGTGGTAGATGGGATATGAAAGTGTAAGCTGAAATAACCACCCCCCCCAAAAGAAAAGAAATGTCTGTAGTGTTTTAATTCTGGACATACCATTTCACATTCCTGTAGCAGTGTATGAGGGCTCCCATTTCTCCACATTCTCAGTATCACTTGTTATAGTTTGTTTTGTTGCTTGTTTGAGACAGGGTCTTATGTAGGCCAGGTTGGCCTGGAACTCACTGTATACCTGGGGAGGATCCTCCTGCCTTCCCCTGTCCAGCATTAGGATTACAAGCATGCACACCATGCCCAACTCTTGATTTTGCATTTTATGACTTGCTGTTGATGTCACTTTCAAAATTATCATTGCCAAAAACAACTCTAGGAATTGTCATTCATCTGCATGCTCTATCCAGTTCTTCCTACAGCATCTGTTTGAAGAGACTATCCTTCCCTAGTACACGTCTTGACAGCCTTACTGAAAATGAGTTGGCCATATATGGATGGGTTTATTACTGGGCTCTGTTCTGTTCCAATGTTGTGAATGTTTTTATACCCAAGCTATACTTTTTGATTATTGTATAACCCACTGAACCTGCTTAGTGTTGCCCCTGTGCACATGAGTGTGGGGCCGTCCACTAAAGTATTGACAACATACCAGTGGCCACAACCCCAAGAAAAAATTATACTTCCTGTCTTAGTACCTCTGGGCGCCTTAACCTGGCTCAGTTCCAGCCTCCTCCTTGCTCTGATAGCTTGGGCCATGTGTTGTGGGCCTGCCTGCCTCTGGGTGCCTTACCCCACGTCGGTTCTAGCCTCCTCAGTAGTCGTCAGCTTCTGCCCCAAAGTTTGCTGAATTCTTATCATAAAAAGAAAGTGAATTTTGTCAAATGCTTTTCTGCATTTATTGAGATGATCATATGACTTTTCTGCTAATGTAATGTAGTACATTTATTGATTTGTGTATGTTAAACTACCTGTGTAGTATCAGTAAAACATCCTATATGGTTATGCATATAAGTCTTTTAATGTGTTTTTGAGCCCAGTTCAGTATAGGAATGGTTAAATGAATATGGATGATTAAATAATACACTACAAAGTAGCCACAAAGTGTTGCTGAAATGTATATATGCTATTGAATTGCCTAACATTAAATGGGGAAGAAAAGAAAAGCATTTTACAGAAGCACTTATAAAATCTCATTTTGAAAAGTATGTATGTAAGCTCATACTCACACCACCTGAGACAACACACCAGACTGTTAGGAGAATAGATTAGAGGTAACTGCTTTCTTCTTTTTTATTAGTTTCTAAATTGGGGGAGGGCATATACGATATTACTGCTGAAATGAGGAAAAAACTCTTTAAGTTTTAAAGTTTTTGTTATTACCTGGAGGGGATCATGTCAATGGACAACTGTGTGGAGTTGGTTCTCTGCTTTCACCTTTATGTGGGTTCTGGGTTGTCAGGCTGTGCGGCAAATGCTTTTATCCCCTGAGCCATCCCTCTGCCCACCACCCCTCCCCACCCTGAAGGAAAAATGCCAGCATAATAAGTTATATAGAAACCATATCCCCCAAAGAAATAATGCATCTAGGAAAATCATTGCAGATTATGTGATTTGGGGAGGGGGGTCTCTCTTTTTTTGAGTGTCTCTGGAGACACTAAATCTTAAATAGAATAACCAAACACAATGGAGGGCTCTGTCTTGTTTTCTATTGCTGTGATCAACACCATGACTAAAAGTTACTTGGAGAGGAAAAGGCTTATTTCATTTTACAGCCGGTAGTCCATTATCCAGGTTATTCGGGCAGGAGCCTGAAAGAAGGAGCTGATGCAGAGGCCATGGAGAAGTGCTGCTTACTGGCTTGTTCCTCATGGCTTGCTTATTCTGCTTCCTTATAGTACTCAGGACCACCAGCTGAAGGGTGGCACTACCCACAATGGATTGGGCCCTCCGACATCAGTCATCATTCGAGAAAATGCAACACAGGCATGTCTCTAGTTCAGTCTTACAGAAGCATTTTCTCAACTGAGGTTCCCTCCTCTTAGATGACTCCAGGTTGTGCCAAGTTGACAAAAACAAAACAAACAAACAAACAAACAAAAAACCTAAAAACCTAGCTAGCATAATCTATTTGAAGACTTAGAGGATCCAGTCTGTTTTTTATCATTTTCTTTCTGAATAATATTTAAGTTCTTGCAAAGCTTGAAAAGAGTTCTTTCACTTAAAAGGTCCAAGTGCTAAAATGACTTCTATTGGTTTGGCAGACCGCCTGGACATTCGGGCAGCCCGGATTCTTCTGGACAATGACCATTATGCTATGGAAAAATTGAAGAAGAGGGTTCTGGAATACTTAGCTGTCAGACAGCTGAAAAACAACCTGAAGGGCCCAATCCTCTGTTTTGTTGGCCCTCCTGGAGTAGGCAAGACAAGTGTGGGGAGATCCGTGGCCAAAACTCTGGGTCGAGAGTTCCACAGGATTGCACTTGGGGGCGTGTGTGACCAGTCTGACATTCGAGGACACAGGTAAAACACTTCCCTCAGCCTCAGCTCTGATTCTGCTTTGTAATTTAACTGACATTTGTACAGTGGGCTAACTAGTGTATGCCTTACCTTTCTACAGTCTTACTTGAATGTGATTGGACATTAGCTGCCTTTACGTTTACTTTGGCCTCAGAACATTACCTAAGTAATGACAGTAACTTTTTAGCCTTTAGAAGAATAATTATAGTGCTATGGGCAGATATGAGGAGGTGAGTAATCTTTGAGAGCAAATTTGCTCTGGCTTCAGTCTTTCTTTTATGAAAACCAGGCTTCACTAAGGAAAAAAGTTAGCATATCCATCACAGATTACCCTACACACTGGACCCACTTTCTGTTAAAAAAAAAAAAAAGACTAAACGAGTGTTATATTTGATTAACCTACATTATTATAATCAGATTTATCTTTCCTTTGCATTATTTGGCTCTGTGGTTCTCCCTGCTGACCTGATTGGAAGAGCTTTAAGGAAGCCCGATCTGTACTCTGGTCAGAGGGCTCCATGGTACCTGCAAAGTGTGAGAACACACCTAGAAGATGTGTGTAAGAGAAGGGAGGGGGCTGCAGTGTACTCAGTGGTAGAGCCTGGCATGAAGAGAATGTGAAACACGGAAATCCTGAACTGCTGGTGAAAGCATATGACGCATTTTTCAACACCTTATTTTCCCAGTAGCCTTTTTCACAGGGATCACTGACCTTAGGTAATGATGGGAAACTTTTCTCTGAAAAATGATTATTTTCTGAGTGGCCCATGCCTGTAATCGAGGAAGGCTCGGAGATCAAGGCCAGCCATAGCTATATACCAAGTTTAAGACCAACCTGGGCCTGTTTAAGAAAATTATTCTCTTTTATTTGTTCATGAATAAGAATATGCATAAAAGGAAAAGCCTTCAAGGTTCTAATAAGGACTGAAAGTGCACATCAGGCCAGAGAATTGATGTGGGTCATTTTTCTGACAGTTTCAAAGGATTCTTTTGTTGCCTGCAGTCTTGTTCTCACTGGTGCCACTAGGGGCTGTAGTTCACTCTCATAAGAAATCGCACCCTCACTGTGGACCAGCAGCAGAGAATTTGGAGGTTGAAATCCTGATTCTGACTACAGAACTCACCAGGCTTGCCCCTCCCCGTGACTTGACTTGTACTCTCTCATTTTGGATTATTTCCTTTCTTAGTGCAGCACAGCACTATGTCTGATGGGGTTTAGACATTGTTGGGGAGTTTTTGTTGCATGTACATGGTTGATGAGGAGTTTGTCTTTGTTTCTTCCTCCATTGGTGCTGGTAATTCTGTAATGCTCAGTGCCTAGCACACAGGCATGCAAGGTCTCATCACTTTTTACAGACTTTGCTGGATTTAAACACATCTCTGTTCTGAATTTTTACTTCAACCCCTAGCTTTGTTATTATTTTAAATGTAAATTCTCAGGAGGACGAGTATAAGTTTATAAGCTTCAATATGACTTCCTATAAACTTTAATCTGATTTTTAAATTGCATTCAAACCATTTGTCCTATGCTCAGTATTATTATTTATGTTGCAGAATTATGAAAAAATGTCTCTTGCCTAGTAGTGAATATATACTATCATGGGTCTTGCCCTTGGACTTACTGTGTAGTCAAGGCTGGCCTTAAACTGAAGAGCCTTCTGCCTCCACTTCCCAAATGCTGGTATTGCAGACATGCAGGGTCTCATCATTTCTTAACAACATTGTTGAATTTAAGCACATCTCAGTTCTAAATTTTTGCTCTCAAATAAAATTTGTCATTAATTTTCAAGTGAATATACTTTGTGTATTGTATGATTGTATTGAAAGCTAAATCTGCTGAGAATTAAAATTTATGGTTTCCATTGCCTAAAACTGTAGCTATCCGTTCATTTAGAAATGGATGGTACAGATAGAGAATGTGATTGCTGTCCCCTCCCTCCAAAAGATATTTAGGTTTGGTTATGAATTCAGTCTGACTTTAACTACATTCTAGGCATGTATCTTCTGTGGTTTATTGAACAACACAGCAATCTTTCCTTGTGCTGCCGGGACAAATGTAAAGCACTAAAACCCAGTGACAGCTTTTCTCTGAAAACCTGTTGGAGGCTCATGGACAGTGGGGTGTGCTTGCTAAGGAATGGAGAATGTGAAGACAGAGTGTGAGTCCACAGCCCAGTTCTGAACTGGATGTGACTGGAAGTAGGCAGAAGGAACAGTCCAGGGTAGAACAGAGCTCTGGGTGTCCCCTGAGAACCTGTAGTCCATGTGACAGTGGAAGCCTTTAGGAAGCCCCCAGGTTTGGGCTTCGAGTATTGATCACATGCACTCAATCAGCATTGACGGGAAGTTGTTCTTCCTTAGCCCCCAAGTGGGCGCCACTGCTCTGCTGTCTGAGAAGAGGAAACTCAGTTGCTTTGGGTTGTCCCCTCACTTAGTCACTGTGTCCCATGCATGGGACTCCAGCCGTTTGCTAGCATTGCCTGTTTATAGAAAAGAGAGGTGCTAGTAAGCCAGGGTCGGTTTTTAGAAACAACCAAAGACTGTATTTTTAATAGCTGAAAAATGAGAGGTGAGAGGGAGATAGGGGAGAAAAAGAAAGACTTGACTTACCTTTATGTCTTAAAATAATGATCTGATGAAAGGAGTATTGCTATAATTAATGAGGCAATTCCACATAGTTTATCTGGTAATTAAAAGAGGTTTATTTCAGGGGTAACTTACAACCAATAAGGGGTCGATTATAGGATCCAGGAGAGATGAGGTGCAGTCCAGTGTACTTCTCTGGGGAACCCTGACTTGGTCTGCACATCCAGCCTCCAGGACCATGAGGAGCTAAGAGAGCAAACACACACGCATCTTGGGGCAGGTCATAGGCAGGGGTGGCAGTTACCTGCTGCCACACTAGGGGCAGTGTTTCAAGTCAAAGCTGGAACAGCTACCCACTACAAAGGAGCCTGTTGTTTTCTTCATATTATTTCTAGTGGCTTAAAGGAAGAATGAAGTAAACCATAGCCATTAATTAACTCATGCAGGTTTATCTCTGTGCATAGTTTTCTGTCTATAAGCCACAAAATGCCCATTACTGCTGATGAGTTCTTGCGTTTAAACAAATGAGTTATCAGGAATGTAGTATAAAAACTTCCTAAAGGAGGAAGTTTATGAAATTGTGTTTGCATAGATCTGGACTTTTTTGTCTTTGTGTGTGTGTGTGTGTGTGTGTGTGTGTGTGTGTGTGTGTGTGTGTGTGTGTGTGTGTGTGTGTGTTGTGTGTGTATGTGTGTTCTCATATGTATGGGCACATGTGTATAAGTGCATGTGCATGTAGAGACCCCAGGTTCTTGTCAGGAATCTTTTCGGTTGCCCTTCTACCTGGTTCTTTGAGGCAGGATCTCTCAGTCAGACCTGGAGCAGAGCTTGCCAGTTCCACTAGTTTTGTTAGCTAGCTTGCTTCAGCAATCTGTCCCTATCTCCTGAGGTTGAGGTTACAGACAACCTGCCATGCTACCTGGCATTTGCACGGGTTCTCGGGATGTGAACTCTGGTCTTCTTGTTTGCTCAGGAAGCACTCCACCAACCCAGCCAACTCACAGCCATAAGTCCGTTTCTCATTTGTTGTTCTTTGATTTAAAAAAAAAAAAAACTTATCCCTGCATTATATCTCAAATCACTGTTGATGTTATTGAGTCTTTGAAATAACTTTGCTTCCTACATGGACAGGTATAAAGATCTGTCATTGAAAGATACGAATGGCTCAGTTTTAAAACAAGATGAAAAGAAAATCTTGTAGCTTCTAATGTTGATAAATTTTCATCTGTAACTGAAATAGAAGTTATAAATAAACCATCTAGTCTTCTGTGGAGTAAAAATAGCCATATCAGTAAGTTCTTCTTACTGTTTTTTTTTTTTTTTTTTTTTTTTTACTGAAGTACATCAGACATACTCTGGTGTGCTCATATCCTCCTCACCACTTGCCTCTGCATATAGATTTACTTTATCCCTCCCCCCGCCCCCATGTTTAATACTGACTGTCAACTTGACAAGATCTAGATCATCTAGGAGACAAACCTCTGGTTATGTGTGCAAAGTTGGTTTTCAGTTGTGTTAACTCAGGTGAAAAGCCCCAATCTAAATGCAGGCAACATTATTTGGAATGAATGAAAAGGAGAGAGAGGGCCAGGCATTCTTCAAATTTGATTTTTAGCTAATACATAAACACAAAATTTGTAGTGGGGTACTATGCTCTGTTTCCACAGAATCCCTGTACTTTATTACCTTATTTATTGTGGTGATAGGGTTGGATGCAGGGCCTTCCACATGCTAGGCAAGCCTTTGCCAGTGAGGTTTGTCTCCAGCCAGAATTCAGGTTTTTTTTTTTTTTTTTTTGGTTTTTTCGAGACAGGGTTTCTCTGTGTAGCTTTGCGCCTTTCCTGGAACTCACTTGGTAGCCCAGGCTGGCCTCGAACTCACAGAGATCCGCCTGGCTCTGCCTCCCGAGTGCTGGGATTAAAGGCGTGCGCCACCACCGCCCGGCCAGAATTCAGGTTTTTAAATGAACATGTTTGCTTCAGTTCTCAGCCGTTGTGCTCTGAGGCTGAGTTGGTTGTGGGAGTGATGGTCCGTACACACTTACACACTGTGCTAATTTCCAGGTGCTGTGTGCTGGGGACATAGTTGGGAGTGATGTTCCATACACACTTACACACTGGGGATGTACAGGGAGTGATGTTCCCTACACACTTACACACTTACACACTGGGGATGTACAGGGAGTGATGTTCCATACACACTTACACACTGTGGGGATGTACAGGAGTGATGTTCCATGCACACTTACACACTGTGGGGATGTACAGGGAGTGATGTTCCATGCACACTTACACACTGGGGATGTACAGGGAGTGATGTTCCATGCACACTTACACACTTACACACTGTGGGGATGTACAGGGAGTGATGTTCCATGCACACTTACACACTTACACACTGTGGGGATGTACAGGGAGTGATGTTCCATGCACACTTACACACTGGGGATGTACAGGGAGTGATGTTCCATACACACTTACACACTGGGGATGTACAGGGAGTGGTGTTCCATGCACACTTACACACTGGGGATGTACAGGGAGTGATGTTCCATGCACACTTACACACTTACACACTGTGGGGATGTACAGGGAGTGATGTTCCATGCACACTTACACACTGGGGATGTACAGGGAGTGATGTTCCATGCACACTTACACACTGGGGATGTACAGGGAGTGGTGTTCCATGCATACTTACACTTACACACTGTGGGGATGTACAGGGAGTGGTGTTCCATGCACACTTACACACTGTGGGGATGTACAGGGAGTGGTGTTCCATGCACACTTACACTTACACACCGTGCTGGGGACATAGCAGGGAGACAAGGCTGGCCTTTGCAGCTTTTACTTATTTCCTGCCTCTGTGGTTTCTACGGAGGATACTTTCATATGTTTGATTTATTGAGAAATGACTACTGTTTGGTGGGTTTGAGAGAGAATATTTTTATTTTGTGTATGTCTGAATTCTCACTATCCAAGTCCATATTCCCCAGGCTTCTTAGAACAAAGTATATTCTGCATCTTCAGTTGGTGAATTACTTGTCCTGCCATAATGTTTTATGTGACAAAAGTCGGTCCTGAGTAGAAAAACATGTGTAAACAAATTGAGCATACATAGACACTTGAGTGCTACATTTCTACGGTAGATTTAAAAAGTTAGAAGTTTTCTCCTCTAATAACTAGAAGTAGTATTTACTCTTTCCACCAAATAATCATGTATCTAACCAGTTCATGTTAAATCAGTGCTTTTCTCTGCTCATGGAAAGGAACATACTTCCCAGTGAAACTTGAGCCTCAGACTCAGAGTGTTAGTAAATTCAGCAGATTTGGGTGTTGTGTAATGTGGGGTTTCTCACTTTGTTGTGAAGTCACATAGACATTTGCAGTGGCCTATGAGCTTTATAGTGTCATTCAGACTTATCACCCTAACAGTGGTGACTGGATCCCTGCGTGTTTGATCTAATAGTGATGGTTATCTTCTTGGCTTCATTTTAGACTAGTGACCCAAAGTTTGGAGATGTCACTTTCAACTGAGGAACAGTAACAATACTATGTGTGCCTGGTGCTATTCAAAAGACATTTTTGGAGTTGTTTTCACAAAGCAGAAATTAAAGTCAGGCTCAAATTCAGTTGTCCTGATTTCTACTTAAGTCGTGGTTCCTGATGGCTTCTTCCCAAGTTTTCATGAGATTGGCATTGGCACTGTGTTCTTCTTTTATAGGTGAGGAAACTGAATCTTAGATCAAATAATTTGCCCAAAGTACCAGTGGTGGTTTGGAATATCTGAGGGAGCAGAATGTAACTACCATGTATTAGCTGTACTCGGTGCTCAGAGGTTACAGCATCCAGACTGAACTAGGTCATAAGTAAGAATCAGATGAATTGTGGAGCCTGTCAGCGCTGTAGGCATGGCATTATTGAAGATTACTGTGGGAGACGTGTTCAGGCGAGGTCTCTGAGAACTCTTGGAAATTCAGCATGGTGGCAGCCCATGCCTGTAACTTAGGAGGATAAGGCAGAAGAACTAGCCCAAATTCAAGGCTACCCTAGGGTACATAGTAAATTGGATACCCTGGATATAAAAAAAAAAAAATCATCTTTATAATGAAATACCTGAGGCAAGCAATCAGTCAAGGAAAGACATGTATTTAGCTCACAGTTTTTAAAGCTGAAAATCCAAACAGCACTGGACAGCCTCTTTCAAGGGCTTTCTTTGGCTGTGTCACATCCTAGGAGCTAATACTGGAGCAAGTGGTTACACTGATTTCGGGAAGCCTGGCACAAGTTTGAAGACAGTGTACTCCTTTCTAATAGCCCTCTTTTAAGAATCAATCATAATTTATTAGAAATATCTTAATCCCTTTGTTAGAAATATCATCCCCTCCCAGTAGACCCTACTTAAAAAGTTTCACTAACTCCTGATACTGCCACCTGCGACCAAAGCTTTACCACACGGGTCCTCGAAGGACACTCCAACCATGTCTGCACCATAGCAGAGAACATGATGTCAAGAACTGTAAAGAAAACCCTACAGGGTTTGTGGATCTTGTTTATGAATGAAACAAGAGAAGGCTCGTGCTGTTGGGGAAGTTGCTGGCAGGTAGACTGTGATGACCCTTAATTTGAGACAGAGGGGTTTTGATCTTTTCTGTGGGCTTTGGGGGAAAGTGGGCCATAACAAGAACCTGTTGGTTTGCTCTAGAAAGGGTCCTGGGATATCATTTTCTCCCCTGTCTCTAGGTATAGAATTGTAAGTACCTGTTTTTGAAATCTTATCAAAACCAGAAAAGCAAGAGAATTTGAAATTTTAATAATTTTCTTTTCTACTACATTTAAACAATCAGAGTAGGGGCAAGTCTGTGTTCACTAGAGAAAGAATTTGAAAAAGTTGAGTGGTTTCTCATGTTCTCCTTTTTGTATTCCATTATCAAATTTATTATTATTTGTTATTACTATTTAAATTTTTTGTTAAATTTATTCCCACACAATATATTTTTTAATTGTCTTTTTCCCCTACTTTAATTCCTCCCAAATCCTCCTTACCTCTGTACCCTCTCTCTCTCCCTCTCAAAACAAAGACAAAAACAAAACAAAAAAGGAACAAAAACAAACAAAACAAAAAACAAACAAAAACCCCCTTAAGCCACAAACATGAAAATCAACATAAACAAGCAAAAGATCAATAAACTGAGACAAAAATGCCCAAACAGAGCATAACGAGACAAAAGGTCTCCAAAAATACTATTGATTTTATTTTGTGTTGGCTAACTACTCCTGGGCATGGAGCCTGCCCTGAGGTGTGGTCACTATACTGAGGGAGACTCCATTAGAGAAAACGGACTCTCCCTTTGCCAGTGGTTATCAGTTGCAGGTAGCCCATGCCCACTTCCTCCTCTGAGCTGCCTTGAACTTGTTCAAGTCCTGTGGATGCTGCCACAGTCTCTGTGAGTTCATATGTGCTTCAATCCAGTTGTGTCTGGAAGACACTATTCCCTTGGAGTCATCCATTACTACTGACTCTTACAAAGATTATTATTATTTTTAAGACAAGGTCTCGTGTATCTCAGGCCAACCTCACTTGCTATAGAGCCAAGGATGACCTTGAACTTCTGATCCTCCTGTCTGGTTTAGGTAGTGCTAAGGATCAAACCCAGGGCCTTGTGCATTGCTAGTTAAGTGCTCTACATCCCCAGAGCTCCATTCTGAAACCTCAAATGTGCTAATTTCTTATTGTAAAAGAGCATTATTGTAGCTAGCTTCAGTACTGTTCACCTCCCCTGGAAAAAAGCCGTTCCCGTGACAGTTTTTTGGGCTTTCTTGTTTTTTTGAAAGGTCACTCTGTTTGTTCTGCCCTACTTTGTGCAGTCATGTGGCAGAGCTGAGGCTTGCTCTGTAAATGGGCTTTGTGGTTGTGTGGGTCATGATGTAACTGCTGCTGCTCCACTTAGTGCTGAGCGTTTTCTTCCAGGCAGACTGCCCTTGAAGCCCTTTCAGAAGCAGAATCTGCTCTGCCTGGTGGAAATCAATAGAGTGCTGCAGAAAGCTCGCCCCCTCTGGGCAAAGGCCTCTTTTTGTTGTGTAAACGTGTTTACATCTGCTGTGATTACGTAATGATGCTGATTCACACATGACACTCAGCCTTTGACATTTTCCCTCAGTAATGCTGGACTGAACTGCATGTGGGGCAGGAATAGGCCAGGGTAATGGAGTCTTGATAGAGGTACTGTTTACCTCAGATTATTGCGTTTAAAAACTAGAGATTTGGATCTCTCTCTCCATCTGTCTCCCTCAAGCAGAACTATGTGACTTCAAGTTCTTCCAGTGTCATGGACAACTCGCAATTAGAGTCAAGCGGAAAATTTGAATTGAATTGAACATCTTTTTGACACATCATAATTATGGTAGTGCTTTTGTGTACATAGAGCTTTCTTCCCGTGCTGGTGAGAACTGAGGACGTCCCAGTCCCAAGGTCTCCCTCCTCAGTGGTGTTGCCCTTTGCCTCATCATTGCCGTGACCTTGCTGCTCTCTCTCTCACTCCAGGCGCACCTATGTGGGCAGCATGCCTGGTCGAATCATAAATGGCTTGAAGACTGTGGGAGTTAACAATCCAGTGTTCCTATTGGATGAAGTTGACAAGCTGGGTAAAAGCCTACAGGGTGATCCCGCAGCAGCTCTGCTTGAGGTAAGGTCTAGAAAATTCCCTATGAAATCATACTTGAGTATGAATGAATGAGCATAGGCCATACCCAAGTCACATATATCTTGGTGTGTAGTTGCTTATAAGAAAAATGGTGGAGCACAGACCGAAGTCTGAAGCTGGTTAACATCTACATAAAAATCAAAGATTCCTTCCTTTTTGTGATTCTTCCTTTTTAATTTTTATGAAGTAAATCAAAATTTATACATGCTTGGGTAAGCAGAGGTGGAGGTTTTTTGTCCCGACCACTCGGTCCCAGATAAACACACAAAAGCTTATATTAACTACAGAATGCTTGACTGATAGCACAGGCTTGGTGCTAACTAGCTCTTACATTTCAATCAACCATTTCTATCCATCTATGTATTGCCTTGTGGCTGTGGCTTTACCGGTCCTCTAGCATCTGCTTCTTGGGCGACTCACTCTCGTCTCCCTCCACTCTGCCCTTCTTCATCCAAGTCCTCAGTTTGATTGTCCCACATAACTTTATCCTGTCTTGCTATAGGCCAAACAGCTTTATTATTAACCAGTGAGAGTAATGCATATTCATAGCACACCTATTCCTGCAGCATTCTTGTTGTTCACAGACTTAAGTAGTAAGTTGATTGCAGGAAGAAGGCCCTTTCCTACTTAGCCTCTAAAAGGCTTTGTTAATTGGCTCCTTTTTCTAAATCACTTGACTTAGCCAGACACAGTGGTACATGCCTGTAATCCTAGCTACTCAGGAGACTAACGTAAAAAGATTGAATTCACTGTCAGGCTAGGCTGGATAGCAAGATGCTGAAGACAGAAGTAGAGGACAGGAAGGGGAAGAGAGGGGGTTCACACCTGCAGAGCAGCTCATTCCTCTGTGCAGACTGCTATAGCAAATTGAGAGTCCGCCTTTACTCTTTGGATCCCACTTCTTCCGTTATACATTGTTCTCTCTGGTTAGCTCCTGACTGGCTGCTCAGTTCACAGTTCATGTGGTGCTTTTCCCCTGACCGTGCAGTTAACCCACCACCCGTCCTCTGTGTTCTTCTGTTCGTTTGCTTATGCTGTCCTGAGAATCTCTGTGTTGACTTTCACACTTCGTGCTCCGCTTTCGGGACAGTCGGGCACTTCAGGTGTCTAGGTTTTACCATTGTTAGTCTTTCAGTTGGAACCATCTGTTTGCTCCCTGTGGTACATGTAGCTCCTCCGTGTCATCCTTCACTCCCACCATGTTGAATTTCCTGCCTCCCTAGGCCGTGTTTTGGCTTACCTCACTCTGTGTTGTTAATTCATCAGGAGTTTCCAGAGAAAGCTCATCTGGGTGGTATTTTTAAATGTAAATTTTAAAGCATCTTCATGTGTTCCTCAGACTTGCTTGATAATTTGACCACGCGTGGAATTCTGGTTGGGAGTAATTTCTTTGGAGGGTTTTCCTTTGTCGCAGTGACTTCTGGGCTCTAGTGTTGCCATTGGTAAGCCTGAAGTCACTCGGTTCTCTGCTTCTTTACTGTTGGAGACCTGTGGAAGCACAGCCAGCAGGGCAAACAGTCAGGCTGAGGTAAGAGTGAAACTCGTCAGCCCGATGCAGAGAACCAGCGCAGGGTCAAGACTTCAAGTCTGGCCTCAGCTCATTTGCTCTTGCCATATTTAAGCATAGCATACTTTTGGGGAAACGTTTTTGGATGGCAATTAATTCAGCCTGGTGAGTACAGGACCTAAGACATGTTTACATTGAGGATCTTTACAAAGAGTATATAGTTTCTTCTGTAAGAAGGGTTCTTGTTGACTCAGGAACAATGCTCAAGGCAAGTGGTTCTCAACCTTCCTAATGCTGCAGCCTTTTAATACAGTTCCTCAGTTGTGGGCACCCCCAACCATAACATTATTTTGTTGCTACTTCAGAACTATAATTTTGCTGCTGTTATGAATTGTAATGTAAATACCTGTGTTTTACATAGTCTTGGGCAATCCCTGTGAAAGGGTCATTCAACCCCCAGGTTGAGAACCACAGGTCTAGGAAGAATGACTGAGGTAAACGTAATCCTTGTGGCAGTGGGGATTTGGCCTGGCCATAAAATAACATAGAAGTCACTTAAGCGCCTGTAGAGTACAAGTTACATCTCTCACAAGGATGAGTTTTATGGTCTAGAAGTAATGCTCAAGTTTCTAGGGAGAGAGGGCCTAGGATGAGTAAAACATTAATTCTGGGGGATACAAGTAGAGGGTGGCCCATCAGACAGCAAAGAATCACCAGGTTGTAAACTACATCTATTCCCAGCATTCCAGGAGGAGGCTAAGCATCTCTTTCCTTTAAAGAAGGAGTGTAAGTTTAACTTTCCTGGCTTCTCCAGTGCTTATCTGTGTGCACAAGGCTTTTGCTCTCTACAAAAACTCAGAATCTTCTCTTTATTTCAGTGTTGTTCAGTTTTATAATATATATCATATATATGTATTAACATACACATATAATAACCATATATATATATATATACATATATATATATATATATATATTATAATAACCTACCTGCTGTGGGTCTCTTCCCAAACATTTTTGCTGATTCTTTAAAAAATCCTTGAATTTTTCTTGTCCTTCATTTTGGAAGATTTTCTTTAATTTTTTATTGATAACTTTTCCATCCTTTTGTTAGAGCTCAAATTTTTATTTCTATTTCATGTGTATGAGTTTTGGTGGCACATACGCTCATATACCATGTTTGTGCCTGGTGCCCACAAGAGGGCATTGGATGCCTGTACCTGCAGTTACAGATGGCTGTGAGCCGCCATGCAGGTGCTGGGAGGGGATCTGGATCCTCTGCAAGCGCAGCCAGTGCGCTTAACCACCGAGCCGTCTCTCCAGCCCAGAGACGTTGGGTCTTTAATTGTCATGTCTTTTCTTTCCTGCTATTCACTCCCTTTATTTTTGTTCTACTTTCTGTGAGAACTTCTTCAGCTTTATCTTTTTTGGGGGGAGGGGGTTCTTTTTGTTGTTTTTCAAAACAGGGTTTGTATATCAGCCCTGTTTGTCCTGAAACTCACTCTGTAGACCAGGCTGGCCTCGAACTCACAGAGATCCACCTGCCTTTGTGTCCTGAGTGCTGGGATTAAAGGCGTGCACCACCACTGCCCAACCCAACTTTATCTTTTAAAAACTGAAACTTTTCATTTATTAGTCATTTCAAAAAACGTCAACATATTCTTTTCTAGCATCCTGATTTTGATGTATGGAGGTAATTCTGTGAAAAAGATATTGATTTAAATTTTTTTTTAAAAAAAAATAATTTTCCTTCTCCTTAAACTATTTTATATTATACATATATCATGTTAGAGTCTTTCATTGGATGTCTAAAGTTTCAGTTCTGCATTCATATTTAATGGCAAAGAATTGGAAAGCTGTGGACACAGGAATGGAGTGTGTTGACTGCAGTCACATTGGGGTTATCTGCTGGGCTGTGGGTTTTCTTTTCCCCCTTAAGATTTATTTTACTTTTTAATTTATCTGTATGTGTGTGTGCACATGTTTGGAGACTCTAAGGGGGCATTGGAGTTCATGGAGCTGGAGTCACAGGCAGTTATAAGTTATGAGCTATTTGACATGGGCACGGGGAATCAAACAGTCCTCTGTATGAGCAGTAAGTTCTTTGTCTTGTCTTGTCTTTTTTTGTTTGTTTTTTAGTTTTTCAAGATAGCATTTCTCTGTGGAACTCACTTTGTAGACCAGGCTGGCCTCAAGCTCTCAGAGATCCGCCTTCTACTTTCTGAGTGCTGAGATTAAAGGCATATGCCATACTGCCTGGCCAGCAGCAAGTTCTTAAGCACCAAGCCATCTGTCCAGCCCCAGTGAGGTCTTTCTTCCCGGATTTTCTTTCCCTCAGGAAAGACTCTTTGGCTCTCTTGAGCATGAAGGCCAGCACTAGGAAATAACAAGAGACGGTCTAGGGTGTCACTGTATTCAGCATCTATGTGTGCGCAGTTTCCTGAGCCTTCGAAGAACAGAACTTGCTCTTCTCAGCTGTGCCCAGTGTCTCATGGGCAAACAAACAGAAAAGAAACAAAACAACACTGGTTTTTTCTTAAGAAAATAAACCTCTGGTGTTGGGAGGGATGTGTGTAAGTGAAGGGGCACGTGTGTAAGTTCTAGAGTGGCTCCAGTGATGGTCTTCCCAGGGAAGTTCAGAAGATGATGCATGCTTGTTTTTTCTAACTTTCTCTTCATCGAGACAGTGTTGAACAGCCAAACTAAACTCACTTAGAGGAACAAGGTCTTCTGTTGTCAATTCTTAATTTTCAATGCCAGCAATCCTTGTTTCCAATTTATAAGGCATCCTTGAAAACTAGACAAAAAAAAAAAAAAAAAAAAAAAAAAAAGTCATGCTGTTCTCATTAGCCTGTTGCTTTTCTGACTGTCTCTCTCTTTTTTTTTTTTTTCGGTTTGGTTTGGTTTGGTTTTTCAAGACAGGGTTTCTCTGTGTAGCCCTGTCTGGCCTCGAACTCAGAGATCTCCCTGCCTCTGTGCCCGCCCCCCCCTCCCCCAGTGCTGGGATTAGAGGTGTGTGCCACTGCTGCCCGACTCTGTCTTTCTCTTATTTTTATCTCTCTTTTCTGATTATCCACATTGTGTACAACTGCCACCTGGACGTGTACAAGTGTGTAACAGCTGGCTGTGTAACCGCTGGCTGTGTAACAGCTGGCTGTGTAACAGCTTTTAGTTGTTTTCCTAGCACTTTGTTCTTTGTCATTTCCAGTTTAACACTCCCACTAGTAGAGTTCAGTAGTGACTGCATTTCCATGAAAATCTTAAGAGTCGGAGAATTACGGTATGAACCCATGACTGACTAATAATCCCCAGTACTTCCTTTACTTTCCCGCCATCCTAAGCGATACCCTGTCAGGGAATCGTTGAGATGTACATCTCAAACCCTGTCACTTGCCATCTTTTTGTCTCTGTAAGGACCTACCAGTGGCTTCAGTAGTCCCATGTGAAAAGAGAATTACCCAGCTGAAGTTATGATGTAAGCTGCCACCCTCCAACTAAACCAGAGAGCTTTATCTTACAAAACGCATCTAGATATATTGTATTAATTTTGAAATTTTATCACCTTACTGAAGTGTCAGGAAAATGTCAGATATCATTAAGCACACGAACACATGTATAATCGGACAGAAGAAAAGGGAACAATTGTTTAAAGAAATAATGGCTAAAGTCTCCCAAAAAATGAATTTCTAAAAACTGAGCTTGACTTCATTATTTTACATTGTATTCATAAATCAAAGTATCACTTTGTACCTCATAATATATACATCTGTAATTTGTCAGCGATACAACTTTTAAAAATATTAAGCATCAAAAACAAAAAAAAATTGTTAAGAAACCATGGTTCTTTTTAAAAATAAAATAATTTTACTACTTTTTTTTTTAGAATTTCCTACATGCATTCAGTGTATCTTGATCATATTCAGTCCCCACTCCTCCGTCTAGCCTCCTAAATCCAGTCCTGTCCTCCTACACCCTCCTAACTTCTTGTATTTTTTATAACCCAACAAAACCATATTTCAAACTTGAAAGTAAAATAAAAGCATTCCCAAATAAAGAGTAAGAATTCACTTTAAGCAAACTCACCCTACAGGAAGCACAAAAGGAGAATTTCAGAAGGAGAATGAGCAGCTCAGAGCTACAAACAAAAGCACCAATGAAGGGATTTCCTTAGTGAAGAGAGGAGAAAGGCTTCTTCTCCTCACTGCTTTAAAAAGCAGTTCCATAGAAGAGTGTGTGTGTGTGTGTGTGTGTGTGTGTGTGTGTGTGTGTGTGTGTGTAATATGCATATGAAAATATAATATGTTTACAGTGGGGGTAGGAGGAAACCAAGCTGTTCTTTACTGGGGTAAGGAAGTGACTAGTCAGAAACACAAGGCAGCAGGAAGCAGAACTACACAAAAGACCTACAAGCAGGTAGCAACAAAGAAGGCTGGAGTAGCTATACTAACATCAAACAATAGGTTGTAAAGAACAGTAATTCCTAACAAGGGAAGTCTACCAGGAAGTTACAGTGGTCTTCCCACTACCACACACACAACAGAGCCCCAAGACACTTGGAACAAAACTGATAGATAGAAGTAGAGATTGACCAGTAATGGTGGATAGTGGCGTCACCACCCTGCTTTCAGTTGTGCTGGAAAGCAATTAGACCCGGGGGAATAGAGAGCCCCGTGGTCCTCTGTGGAGCACTTTCTACCAGCAGCAGCATCCACATCTTCTCAGGCTCACAGGGAACATTCTCCAGGATAGAATGTGTGCCACACCATGAAAGAAGCCACAATATAGTTAAAGGGATGAAAGCATAGGATGTGTTCACCTAAAGCATCACAGCAACTGGAAATCAACAGTGGGAATTGGAAGAAGTCACAAATACATGGAAATTACACATTCCTGAGTAACTGGTGGACCAAAGAAGATGCAAGAGAAATTGGAAAGTCATGTAAAGTGAATGAAAAAGGAAACGGTCTAGTGGACATTAGACCCGTGTTCTCAGCACTTCTCCTCAACTAGTAACTTCCCACAACTTCAGTGTTTAGTATAGTGTCCTAGAACGTTACTTAAACTATTTCTTAAATTTGGTGTTATTAGAGTCCTTTTTTTATAAATAATTAAATTTTGGAAAAGCTACTGTTTTGAGATCCTCTAGCTGAATTAAGGGTCCTGACAAAACTTCAGTAAGCTGGATGCAAGTGTTTGTGTACTACCTTCCACAGAACACTTCTGATCTGGGGGGGTGGCCTGCGACCCAGCTCACTGATCCCCCACCGTGTCCCTCACAGGAAGCCTGGCGCTGGCAGATACTCCCTGGCTCGTGTTTGACCTGTAATCAGTATATGCCTCCAACCCTCTGGCTCTGGGGAACCGACTTGTGTTCTGCCCAGTGGTGTCTTTGGGAAAAACCACACTGGGCTATCTCCTTTAACTGAAAGGCACAAAGCTTGTATACCACCACAGTAAGAATAAGTTCAGCTTTTGCTAACAAATTGAGGGCAAGGAGAGCACCATGAGACAGAAGGGCAGTCTTGTCCTGGGTCACATGAAGTAGCAGACAAGAAGGGAGACAGTCAACTGACAGTGTGCAGAGAAATAGCTGTGGGCCATTTTACAGTCAAGTGCCTGAATGGCCACTCCAAAGGAAGCAGCAAGAAAGGGTCTTCTTGGGTCTTTTCTGATCCTATGTGGCACAGTCATGGCTTTCTTGATTGCCAGTAATAAATACACCAGGACTTTTAAAACAAAAACAAAACAACCAATGTGTATCTTATCCCCTCATTTTTTTCAGTGTTTTGTTTTGTTTTGTGTGTGTGATGCCAAGGATAGAATTCAGGGCCTTGCACATGCTGTCACCCCCACCCCCCACCCCCGTAGGTTGTTTTTATTTTAGCCACCATGTTAGTCCTAGCTGGTGTTATTGCATCAAACAGCTGCAGTGTTAAACAGTTGCCACTGATTACTGGGGTAGAACTTGTTGCGTGAACATTTTCTTAGGTAAAAAATGGAGAGCTTTTCCAAGAACATGCCATGTGGGCCAAATACTGACAATTCTCCAGGTCTGAGGCTAGAGAGCTCTAATTCTGCTCTGCCCTATGGTGATTACTAGGCTACAGGTTTTCACACTTTCCTAGTCACAAAGCTGGTTTCCCAGGCGTCTGTCAATCTGGGAAAGGGAGGTGGAGTTAAAACAAGTTTAAATATCACAGCACTTGAGCCACTTGCTGGGATCCAGTGTTTTTCTGGAATATACACCGTTTGGGTGATTCCAGGTCAGAATGGAACATCTAAGGAGGTCGATTTGGACCTTTTTGCTGGAGGGATGACTCATTGCTTTTGTGGAGGAGCAGATTTTTGGAGTTCCTGGCTCTGCTTCATCCTGTTGGAGTTTTAAATAATTTTGGTGCTTGCTTTTGACAATTTTATTGTTGTTTATCTCCTGTTTAGATAATATGTATCTTCAGACTACCTTTTTCAAGGATTTGTCTTTGAGCTGTGTTTTGTGCCCTTTCATATTTGAAGCCTCTTTGTTATTTGTGTTCTGTTCATAAAACATGTTAAAATTATGTCCTTACATACATGCATAAAATGAGGATGGGTCATCTGTTAAGGCCACCACACAAAATACTAGTGTAGTTGGCTTCTAAAAACTTGACAGCTTTGAAGGCTGGAAGTCTAAAATCAGATGTTGACAGGTTACGTTCCTCCCAGAGCTTCTGTGGCTTCTGAAGGTCTGTCTTCTGTGTATATGCATTGCTGGGGACTTCTGTTCTTGAAAAGATACCAGTTAGATAACATTAGGACCTCATGCCCAACCTCTTTTAACCTTACTCTCTCCTTAAAAGTTCTATGTCCAAATAATCACAGTGTGTGTGTGTGTGTGTGTGTGTGTGTGTGTGTGTGTGTGTGGTATGTATGGTGCATTTTTAATAAAACCAATGTGTTTTAATTAAATAATTGTTTTTGAATTCATAATGTTATCGTGAAAACTTATTTCAAAAAGAAAAATGCCAACTCTGTTATTTTCTTGTTCAAGTCTTTGTCTTTAATGGTATGTTGCAGTCATCTTTTAAAACTACTCTCTGCATGTCTGTTTTAGTTTCTAGGAATGCTTAACCTGGCACACATGTGCCAGATGCATAAATTACAATGAAAGCAGGTGAGTGAGCACACCATAACTAGCTTTGCCCACTGACTTTCTGCTCACTTTAACATACTTGGTGTGCTATTGAGTGAGGGCATCACTTCAGTTTATATATTGTTTTGAAAGCCAATTTCTTCCTAGTATCTTCAGATAAATAAGATGAGTGTCAGGGTTTCTACTTGTATTTTGTAGGAGGTCATTTCCCACTCTGGCCACTTATCTAAACATCTAAAACAAATGTGTACCCACATGGGTAGAGGACTCACAGTGGTCTCTTTGTTAACCTTTATATCTTATATATGTTACATAATTCTGTGTATTCAGGATTTTGAAGATTTTAAAGAAAAATCCAGGCATTGTGTCTTTTTGTAAATATTTCAGTTCCTATCACTAAAAGGAATGGCTTTTTATAGATGATAATAGATGGATAACTATACTATCATTCCTCATTATGGTGATTACCAAGCCATTTCTGGTCAGTGTAATATTGCCTGTAAAAATGTAGTTCACCTCTTTTCAGGAAACATTATTGAAGAACACTTCTCAATGGATAACTCACTCTCCACACACACAGGTCACATCCCTGTCCCCTGACTTCACCCTCCAAGGAGTAAAGTGTTGCATCTCAGCTTCTTCCATACTTCCCAGGCATGCCATGTTAGACAGGAATTCTGTTCATAGGGCTGATGTAGAAGTTGGAAGAAAGGGAAGAGATTTCTCCAACCAGCCAGGAAAGCCAACCATGTATGCAGTTGAGCTGTAGAGACAGATAGCCCTGACACTAAAGTAGGCTAAAAGGCAGAGGTTTTGTGGTGACCAAGAGCAAAGGGCAATGCTGTTCTTTTGTGTGTTCATCACTTTGCCCTGAGGCTTACTCTGAGAAGTAGTTATTAGAAATTCTTTTCTGCTACATTATTGATTAGTATTTCTGAAGCTTTTAAAAAGGTGTTTAAAAAACACCTCCCTTGGTGTTTTTCTTGAATAAAAGGTTGAGGACTACTAACTTTCTCTTCTCATCACCTAATCCCTTATAATCCTTTTCCTTTCCTAGACTCCAGTGATCTTCCCACTTAGCCTAGGATTACAAGACACTTGCCACCATACCCATATGTAGTATTTTATATATATTACAAGAGGATTTATCAGATTAGTTTACAGGTATGGTCTAGGTAGTCCAACAATGTCTATCTCACGCTAGAGAAGCCAAGAATCCAATAGTTGTTCAGCCCACAAGGCCAGATGTCTGAGCACTCAGTCTCAATCTGGCACTGAAGGCCTGGAACATCCCTGTAGAGCTGCTGATCTTCATTTTATATTGGAACCCAAAGAAGCTCATCCCAATGTCAATGAAGAAATGCAGTACCAGGACAGAAGAACTTGCTGTCAAGACTGAGGGCAAGTAGCACAAAGCAAAGCTTCCTTCTTCCAAGGCCAGAGCTGCTGCCCCATTAATCTGGTCAAGAAAATTCCCACAGGCATGCCCTGTGTGACTTGCCTTTAGTTGGTTACAGATCCAGTCAGGTTGACACCAATATTCGCCATCACACATACTGTCTTGTTTTTGGTTTTTTTTTTAAAGATTTGTTTATTTATTATGTACACAGAAGAGGGTGCCAGATCTCATTACAGATGGTTGTGAGCCACCATGTGGGTGCTGGGAATTGAACTCAGGACTTCTAGAAGAGCAGTCAGTGCTCTTAACCTCTGAGCCATCTCTCCAGGCCCACTGTCTTGTTTTTAAAGGGTAAAATATTACTTCATCTGAACAATCTGAAAGTGTGGTTATTCTTCACCAAGAATATTATTAGAGCTTTCTTTGGGGGAATTGAAAGTACTTTATTGTTTTTATATTAAACATTATTGTGTTTTATAAAAATGTAAAATTAGGATCTTCTGGGAAATGCAGTCTAGAGAGATACAATAAGTTTCTGAAATTCAGGATTCTAAGTAAAAGGCTTTGAATTAAAATTAGCTGGTGTGTGTGTGTGTGTGTGTGTGTGTGTGTGTGTGTGTGTGTATGTGTGTGACTTTAAAAAGAAAATCAGAAGCAAGAAGAAGCTATTTTATGGTGAACTTACAATGAACATTTTAAGAGACTAAATTTGATATTTTGGGTTTGTGTTATTTTTTTGTTTGGTTGGTTGGTTTTTTGGTTTTTTTCTTTTTTTCTTTCTTTCTTTTTTTCCTGGGTCGCCCTGGCTTTCTGGGAACTCACTGTAGACTAGGCTGGCCTCAAATTCGGAGATGTGCCTGTTTCTGCCTCCCAAGTGCTGGGATTAAAGACGTGCACCACCATACCTTGCCTGTGATGAATATTAAGTCATGCAATTTCCATTTTGAATATGTATATCAACCCTAGAGAGTTCTGAGTGAAAATATGTTCAAGGTTTCGGACATGCCTGAGGGTTTAACTAGCTTATATCATGTGTAACTTGTGAACATGAGTGCCTATAACTTGAAGTACATGAGCAATAACCTGAAGATTATCTCTTTGTTAATACAAAGTTGTTTATTTTAAGAAACTAATTACTAAGGAGGCCACAGAGATGGCTGAGCTGGTAAAGACACCTGCTGCCACCTGGCCCATGTGATGAAAGGAGAGAATTGATTCCCATAGGCTGTCTTCTCACCTCCATAAGCATGCTGTGGTGCACATGCGTGCAAGTGTACACATATCCAAAATAAAAAAAAATTAAACCACATAATTAAGACTAGTTATTAAATTAGCTATTGCATCAGGTTAATAACTATTTTTTTTAGGTCTATTGGTGTTTTAAGAAGTCACTTTCTCATTGTGCTACATCAGAATACAGTGACAATTTATAGAAGTTTGTTTCATTTGGCATTCCCCTTCTAGGCAAAGAATTTATACCAGACATTCAGATAATGTCTGAAGAGATATCTACTGATTATTAATTTACCTAAGAATTTTCATATAATCTGCATATTTACTTTATGTTCCATAGTGACTAAGACAGCTGTGTTACCAAAAGTAAAAGTGGTTCTGCAGGGTAGGTAGCTTGTGATCCACGGGAGCTGGTAGTGGAGAGGTCTGCGGACAGAACTCAGCAGTGCAGTGTTTGTGGCTTTGTGTGGGTATGCCCGCCTGTGCTTCCAGTTATTTGACAGTAGAACTTGTGACATTTTTTTAAGGATATAGGATATGGGGAGATCAGGGTTTTTTGTTATCCCAGTGTTTATCAGCTAACTCCATTGAACAGAAATGTCAACCTTGCTGATACGTTGAGTGGGTTTTAGATTGTGGAACTTTCTGTTGTAACTAAGTTTGTTTAAATGTTAATCATTCTTTCCTAGGTGTTGGATCCTGAACAAAACCATAACTTCACAGATCACTATCTAAATGTGGCCTTTGACCTTTCCCAAGTTCTTTTCATAGCTACTGCCAACACTACTGCTACTATTCCACCTGCTTTGTTGGACAGGATGGAGATCATCCAGGTTCCAGGTACTTCATTCATAAATATAACACACACACACACACACACACACACACACACACACACACACACACACACACTTTGGAGCATACCCTTTAAAATTGGTTGTGTTATGGAGTTTTATTTGTCTAAAAGTTCATTTGTCACTATTTAATCTTCCAAAGTTCCTCACAGAGTGTATAGACCATCTTTTCTGTAGCTCCAGAGTCAAACAAGAGTTTGTTTGTTTGTACCATGACAGGTGAGAGTCAGTGTGTGTTCTAGAAGACATCCAGCAAGAGTCAGTGTTGACTTCACACTCGGCTCCAATGCTGCCTTCAGGGATGATTTCTTCTTAGAATGTCAGACATTATTTTCTGAAGCAATTCTCAAAATTACAGGTGAAAAGGATTCATTTCTACAAAGCCAATGTCTTAGACCCAGATACAGCTTTACCCCTCTGTAAGGTTTTGAAGGCTCTCCCTTTTTTCTGAGAACATGTTACACAGTCATTGACTGTAGTAACTCCTCCTGGATGACGCTGGCCCCACTCTTACCTAAACACTCATGGTGCTTCCAGACGATCTCTTCCCTTCAGTTGTTATGTCAGATAGTTGCACGGTTGTTTGTGGTTTTCAGCCATGTCTTCTTGTCTTTGTAGTTAGACTCAGATCCTAACCTTTTCACTTTATTTAATTACTCAAAATTATTTTTGTCTTAAAAGAGATCCAACATCAATGAGTACTCACTCCAGTGAAAATAGGGTAGATTCTAAATATATTCAAAATGTAAATGTAGCAATATATTTTACATTATAAATACATTTTACTCTTCAGTAAATGTTAATTGAATTTCCCAATTACCTGCAAACCTTGTAGATTCTCTTATTTAGTTTTAAAATGTGGTGAAGTAAAATGTTGCTTTTGTGTATTCATAAGACTAAAGTAAATGAAGGAGGTTCAGTTGTCCAGAATCTACACGTGAGGCAGCCAGTCCATGCACTGCCCTGCACTGCTGTGACAGGAAGAGATGAAGACATTGGCTGCAGAGGTGGGCTCTGTGATGCTGCCTCTTCCTTTGACAGATGCGGTCCTGTCCTCTAGCCTGTGTGATGCTTTCAAGCCTCTTCTTCCTAACCGAAAGATGCTTTATCAGCCCACGTTTATTAGAGAGAGTACATTAGTTTAGGTGGGATTCTTTTTCTTACAGAATTTAAGCTCGTTGGGGCTTCTTAGTAATAAGAACATAATCTCTTAAATATGTAATATATATTTTTATAAAATGTGAAGGTAAAAAATCGAAACTGATTTTGTATATATATTTCCTTATTCTGCTACAGTGTTAGTTGAAGTAATACTTAAGCTCATTCTAAATCTCAGGTCTACTGAATCTGCATTTGATTCATTAAATTTTGTGGCAGGGACTACAAAGATGGTTCATCAGTTTAGGGCACTTGTTGCTCTTACAGATGACCTGTGTTTGGTTCTCAACACCCATGTAGTGACTCACCACCAACTGTAACAACAATTTCAAAGGCTCCTACACCCCCTTCTGATATCTATGGGCACCAGGCATGCGCATGAGGCACCAGCATACATGCAGCCAAAACCTTCACACACATAAAGTAAATTACACTTAAAAACCAAACAAGACATGACATTGTGGAAGCCTGGCTGATAATTACAGACCAGGTCTCTTCTTCTCCAGGATATACACAGGAAGAGAAGATAGAGATTGCCCACAGGCACCTGATCCCTAAGCAGCTGGAACAACACGGCCTGACTCCTCAGCAAATTCAGATCCCTCAACTGACTACTCTGGCCATCATTACCAGGTTAGTCATCTTGAAAACGGGATTTTTTTTTCCCCATGCCAATAATTTGCTGAAAGTCTGTGCATTGAAGAAATGTTTAACTGTCATCCTAGACCATGAATTCCTTTAGCAAATGGAAAGCATTGCTGTAGCTGTGACTAGCTCTGGATGAGGAGGAATTTCATAGCGAAACCATGTAGAATTATCTTCGTTGCAAAGGGTCTTCATAGAGCCAGAACTTTGATATTGCCACAATGGCAAACTAAGGGCTAATTTAATTGGTTAAGAACCAAACTCATGAAAAATATAGAAGTGCTCCTTTATGCACATTAAAACCTAGAGTCAAAGCCAGGAGTGGTGGCTCACACCCTTAATCCCAGTAGGGAGGTAGAGGCAGGTGGATCCCTTAGTCCTAGGCCAGTTCTAGCTTGGTCTGCTGAACAAGTTCCAGTACAGCCAGGGCTATACAGAGAAACCCTGTCTCAGGGTGGGGACAGAGCAAACAAACAAACAAACAAACAAAAACAAGTCAAGCTGCTACTTTCAGACAACCATTTTATGTTGTTCATCTTTTTCTTTTCTTGTCTGATAGACTAAAATAATAATAATAGTCCTTGGAGTTTTTGATGCTGAGACTTCACAATGGAGCAATAGAGAATTTGCTTTCCCAAGTCTGCTCCAGAGTGCTTAAGCCCATGACAAATACCACATACGTTTCCTGAGTAGAGGCTGCCATGGGGGCGCACACCTTTAATCCCAGCACTGGGAGGCAGAGCCAGGCAGATCTCTTGAGTTTGAGGCCAGCCTGGTCTACAGAGTGAGTTCCAGTACAGCCAGGGCTGTCTCTCTCCCACCTCCCCAAAAGAGTAGAGTATTGCTTCATCTCATTTATAGGTCGTGTGTTTGAGTGAAAAATAGACCCTGTTGGGAATTTATATTGTCCACAGCCTCTTACAGTTTTCCTGGCTCACTATTACAGATTGATTGCATCATCCAACATCTTAAGTCTGCCAAGAACTCCAGCAACCCTTTCCTAGTAACTTGTTTTCAGGAAATGTGAAATTTCTCTCCATGAACGGCCTTTCTGACTGCCTTATGATCTATGCCAACTTTCTTCTAGGTCTATTTAGTTATTTACAGAAAGTAGGACGAAGTCTAACCCAAAAGTTCCTTTTTCTTAATTTGTTTTGACATAAACTATATGAACAATGCCAGAAGAAATAAATTGAGTGATTACCCAAAGTCTTCCAGCAGTGACATCACTCTGGACTTCTAACAAGCCACATGAACCTTTATGATAGTGTCTGTATCTGAAAAGGGGAGTGAGTGAGAAGACACCTGGCTTACCTACTTCTGAGAAGGATGCTGAAGAGTTCATTATTTGTAATTCCCAATCACTGCCCCTTACATACTTGTTAGCTCAAAACGTGAGATGGAAAACACTGTAGACATTCGGGACTTTCTTGAGCAGTCTTACTGCTTTAATGCTTAAAAACAGAGCACAGCCCAGACAGTGCAGTGGACACTGCTGCTCTTAAGCTCCAGGTACTGAGTTACCAGACACAGGAGACCAAAGGTCATGGCCAGACCTTTTCATCTGCTACTGGGCAATGTAGACGTGGCCCTTGGTGTCCTTGTCCCCTCCCTTCCCTGTGTCAAGCTGATTTGAACCTTGTAGTTCTTAGGTACTTACTGAGCTCCACTTCCTTGTGAGAATCCTGAATGTTGCATGTTTTCAAAGTCACTGTCCTAGGAATGTATACTCCTGTCTTGTAGAGACATGTGAAGCCTAAGTGTAATTCCTCTGAAACTTAATCCTTCTGAAGTTAGCAGAAGCACTTTCAGGTATCTACACTACAAACGCTTCTTCAAACTGAATGTTCCTCTTCTTTGCCCCTTCTTGAGGGCTAAGGACACAGATCAGTGATAGAGTGTTTATGTCATCTGATGAAGCCTTCCTTGGGGTTGGTTGCTTTTAAGACTTCACCTTTCTGGTTAGCTGTCTCTTTGAATGAGCTGTGGAATCCTGCAGCCCTACATCCAGCTCTGTTACTAAGCTGATGCAGGGGGAGCCACATTAGTTATTTTTTAAATTAATTTTCTGGTTAGGATACAAAGAAATGAGTTTCTTGTGATATTTTCATACATGTATATCTTCATACTTTGTTCTCCTTCATCTCCTCATGGCCCCCTTCTGCTTCTATGGCATAGCTCCATACTCCCCTCTTGTCCCCCCTTCCCCTTCTCAGAGTCCTCCCCTCCCCTGTCCCATGTCACACACAGACTGAACTCTAGATTCTATATTTGAGGAAAACATATTATTCTTTTTGTGTATGGTTTATTTCATTTAACTTGAGTGATTTCTCCTCTGTCATAATTTAATTCTTTTTTACCACTCAGTAAAATCCTACTTTGTCTGTGTACCACATTTTCTTTGTCTGTTGATGGACACCTAGGCTGTTTTCATGTTTTAGCTACTGTTAGTAGAACAGCAATCAACACGGATGTGTAAGCATCTCTGTGGCATGCTGACTTACAGACCTGCAAGTATCCACCCAGGAGTAGAGAGCTGGATCATCTGGTAATTCTTGTTTGGATTTCAGGAGGGCCCTCTATACCAATAGTTCTCAACCTGTGGGTTGTGACCCCTTTCACAGGGGTCAGATATCCTGCATAGTAGATACTTACATTACAATTCATAACAGTAGCAAGATTGCAATTATGAAGTACCAACAAAATAATTTTATGGTTGGAGGTCATCACAACATGAGGAACTGTTAAAGGGTTTCAGCATTAGGATGGTTGAGAACCACTAGAATACATTGACTTCCATACAGTTTACCTTCTCATCAGCATCCCTATATCCTCACTAGGACCTGTGGTTTCATGACAGGTATTCTAATTGGGTGAAATGGAGTCTCAGTGCAGTTTCAATTTGCATTTCCTGGTGGCTGAGAATGTTGAACACTTTTTACATCTTTATTAGCCATTTGTGTTTCTTCCTTTAGGAGAGAACTGTCTATTCAATTCATTAACCTTTTCTTGATTTATGATTTGGAGGGGGTTGGTTGGTTGGTTGGTTGGTTGGTTGGTTGGTTGGTTTTATTTCTGTCTTAGATTTTAGAGGATTTGTCTGTTTGTTTGTATACCAGTTAGCCCAGGCTGCCCTCCAGCCCATGAGGCTGACTGTTGGTCACTCTACTTTTACCTTCTAAGTACTGGCATTGCAGGTGTCACCAAGCTCTGGCCAGTCTCTCTAATCCCTTCAGCAATAGTTCAAGAACAGTACATTTGGTACAAGTGGTAGTCAGTAAGCTCCTTAATATACACCAAGGAACAAGTGGTGTGTAACGTACTGTCAGGTTCACTTCAGGTGTGTAAGCTTGCAGGGCCAAAGGTCTGCTTTTAGATAAAGGGTAACAGTTCAAGATAATGTATGTAAAGGAAATAACCGTGGCCAAAAAGATACCTTAATAGTTAAAAAACCACTAATTTTAATGAAATGTGTTATGTGTGGAAAAGTTAGCATTTTTTAAAAATCTACATTTTCAAATCTACATTGTTTCTTTAGTGAAGTGGTTGCTTCTGTTTTACTTACTTACAGGTGGTGTTGATCCAAAAGTAAAATGTTTCCCTTTGTAACAGATACACCAGAGAGGCAGGAGTCCGTTCTCTGGACAGAAAGTTTGGGGCCATTTGCCGGGCCGTAGCTGTGAAAGTTGCAGAAGGACAGCATAAGGAGGCCAAGCTGGACCGTTCTGACGTGGCTGACGGAGAAGGTTTGTGGCCTGGTCCTGGTATTCTCAGTCGGGCAGCGCAAAGTAAATGGTACTATCAGCTGAGTGTGGAGCAGGGAGACTATCAGATAGTCCTTGAAATGGTGGTGTCCAAGTAAAGCTGGAATAACGTAAGATGTGATGGGTTTCTCGAGGTTTATTTTTTGTTTTTTTGCAAATAACAGTATTATTCAGTATTCTTCAAGGTTTCTTCTTTAATGATAGAGTAACCTTCTCCAGATTGCTGTAGTATACACTTTACACATGGTTTGCTGTTCTCTTTTTGGACAAGTGCAGGCAATTGTTAAATTCTTTATAATAAAGTTGTTAGAAGCAAAATGTGATGACACACCCCTGTAATCCCAGCACTCCTGAGGCTGATGCAAGATCAAAGCCATCCTGGTCTACATAGCAAGAGCCTGTCTTAAAAATGCTGCTGCTGATATGATGATGATGATGATGTTATATTTAAAAAAATAATGTAAGCTGTTCAAGTCTGCCAACACATACCTGTACATTAGAAGAGATTCACGTGTTTTTCTCACACAGCTTCTTTTATAGGCACACAATTAAATGTAATATAAACTTCCCTCCAGTAATTTTGGAGGTGGCACTCTAAGGGGAGTTGTTCTGCTGTAGTTATCCAAATGCACCTGTTTCCTTTGCTTCCCAGTTAAAATGTGTGCCCTTCTTGCCCCAGAACTTTAAGAAGCTTAAGCTTCAGTTCATCACAGTATGTTGTTATGTAATTAATTCCCCAAAACTTGCTTTTGTGAACATGTAGCAATAAGGAATTGAAAATTGCTGCATAGGAATTTTTATATATTATTAGAATTTTTATATATATATAAATATAGAATTTATATATAAATATAGAATTTTTATATATATATTAGAGTCCTACCATTTCCAGAACTCTTTCCAGAATGCAGGTAGGTGACTGGGAGACAGTAGCTGCACTCTGTAGTAGTTGTAGTAGACCAGGTGTTGTTTCAGTACATGGAAGAGTAGGTACTCATGTGACCCTCTTGGTTCTGTGTAATCTTGCCTGCTCCCACTTGGTCTGGGGCCTCACTGGTTCATTTTCTCTTGAGAATAACCTCCACTTTAGCTGAATTGGAGCAATATAGTTATGGTATGTAGAGTATGGATATTGAAGTCCAGTTGTTTCTTATAAGGACAGAAGACTTCTGTTGTCTTTTGTATGATTTGTGTCTTCCAGGTTCATATATTGGAAACTTCACCTCTAATAAGTGTTCTGAGGTAGGGCTTTTAAGAGATGATGAGGAACTGGGGATGTAGCTCAGTGGTGGTGCGCTTGCATAGGATCCACAGACTCCAAGTTCTATCCTTATTGAGTCATGAGGGCTCTTCCCTTACGGGGACTAGTGTATTATCTTGGGGAAGTGTATATTACATTTCACAGTTGTAGATTCCCGGTGAATGGATGAGTTTGGGTTTCCTTCACCCCTGTCTCTCAGGAGCTCTCTGTCATGTGATTCTTTCTGCCATGTTGCACATAGGCCCTCCTTGACATAGTTCTTTGCTCTTAGACTTCTCAGTCTCCAAAATTAGGAGTCAAACACATTTCTATTCACTATAAATGACCTAGTCTGTGCATTCTATTATAGCAGCATAAACAGGCGAGGTCAGTTCTCACCCATACTTTCCGGCATTCTCCAAATTCCTGAGTCTTTTTAGAATTTCATGGCTCAAATCAGTTTGCTGTTGATCACCCTGCCTAACGCTGTAGACACTGAGGTTTCTGCTTTCTTTAACCTGCTAAATTTTCATTGTATTTTTATCTGTTTACATTATAGTTTCCAAAATTTTGTCAGCATTTCTTTATCAGGTATCTTCATTTTCATCTTATTCTTAAGAGTTTGTACTTTTTGATTTCTGATTGTTTTAGTAGAAAGTTAGTAGAATTTAATAGAGGAAATATAAAGACATGTTCAGATTACACTTTGTAGAAATTGTAGTTTTGAAAAACTGTCCTAGCCCATGAACACAAAAGGCCATGCAGCAGCATGGATCGCTTTCTCTTGCCTCTTTAGAGTTAGGAGCTATGCTTTTCCTGTACTCCAGTGTACTCAGCCCTCAGCCCTCTAAACCTCTGCTTTTTTGCTGTATCGGTGAGATGATAGAAAGTGAAAGTTAAAATGAAATGTGTCCATTTAACAATTCAGAAAATTATGTTTAAGATTTAGATGGTGGTTTTAGAATTTTTAATACATTCAGAGGTGTCAAATGGAATTTTCCATAGTTATAATACAGTTTAATGTTTATATATACATATATAATTTTTCTAATATTTGTGCTTATATTATCTTTACAAATGTTCAAGAACTTGTTCAAAAAACTTGTGAACTATTTATGAACATACAGTTTTAATGAGAATATTCCCTTGGGTTTTGTTGTTGTTATTTTCTTTAATTATGGGTCTTCTTATACATGATCAGGTAGCTAAGCAAAATTGAGTAGTTAAGCTGTCACCTAAGGTACCTATGTGTCTTCATAATTAAGACATTTATGTTTCAAATACTTGGGTTATAATTCTTATCAGAAGCACAGACACAGCCCTGGGTGGTTCTGATATCATGAAACATAGAGTTACTAGAAATGACTATCCTCCAGACTTAATAGAATAATTGTAAGGAATATTATATTTATAACATATGTAGTATATAATATAATTATAACAAGGGGTATTTATGACCTCAAACAAACCAAAAGGAACATTTCTGCAAAAGAAACTGCATGAGGTTTTCATGCCAGAAAGTTCAAATGGAGCTCAGTAACTGTTTTTTATTAGAAAGTGATTTATTTAAAGTAGGAGTTATTTGCTTAAAACTGTTGTTTCAGAAATTTCAAGCAATTCAGTGGGTGAGTTATTTTTAATGTTAGAAATAATGCTGGACTCAGAGTTACTGCCAGGAAGAAAAGTAACTTTGGGCCACGAGCTTCAAAACAGGCAGAAACTGGCAGTGTTTTTAACAAGCTTCTGGAGCAGACCCAGCATCACTGGTCTGTGAGCAGTGTCTTTATGTTTGTGGGATTGTTTAGACAATTAAACTGGCCACATAGCAATGGGGGATCTGAGGAGGCAGATGAGGGACAGAGTTGATTGGTGATGGAAGAAGAATATTGATGCTTCCGTCAGCTGTGAAGCAGGATCTTTCTTGAAAGCATTGCCTGTTTCTCTACATGGTATCAGGACGTTCCAAAATCAGTTTTTTCCTTCTGGGCTATTAGTTGGGTTGAAGAATAAAAACACATGACTGAAGTTTCATTCTGCTATTTGCCTGTCTTTTGCTAAGACAAATATTCCATGTGTTCAGCTTTAAATGCTTAAGTATTTCTCTGTGGAGTTAGACAAATGCCTGCTTATTCTTATATGTCATGTGAGCTCAATGACATACATGCCTGGTAAGGCTTTTCCTTAGCAAAGAAATTGTCCTTTTTGATCCCTGATTCCATTCATAAATCTTTCCTGTGTTCTCCAGTAAACACTTGCCTTGGCCATTGGATTCTGGGAACAGACACATATCAGCCGTGTGACAAAGTGTGACTTGTCCGTTTGTTTGCAGATCTGGAGGTTGGACATAGAGCTATGCACACCCTAGGCAAGTTCTCTTTCTGAGCAACATCTTGCCTTGTTTTTTTTTTTTTTTATTTTCAGTTTTTGTTTGTTTGTTTTTAGACAGGGTCATTAAGTTGCCCAGACTGCCCTTGAACCTGCAATTCTCCTGCCTCAGCCTCCTGAGATACTGGAATTTCAGCCTTGAACCACCAGGTCTGATAGATATTGTTTATGTTTGTTCATCTTAGGATTTCCCAACTGTTTGGAATGTGTGAACTAATTTTTTCATCAGTTTCAGAAAATTTATGACTTGGGTTTTTTTTGTGTGTGTGTTTTTTCCCTTCCCCATTGAGACTCTAAGGAAAAACTATATTGTCTCTTAGCTCCTTCTTTCCCCATTAATTTAGCTGTCTAATTCAGTTTGTATATTTTTTGTTGTCCTCTATTCCAGTTTATATTGCTGACTTTTGCTATTTAAACATATGGAATTATTGTTTTCATAAATTGTGCTTTCTGCTTTTTAAATGGCCATTTAATTACAAATATGTGAATATGTATATATACATATATTTGTCCCAATGGAATGTCTATTTAATTATCTATATGTATATCTATGTTATATATATATATTTTCACATAATGGATTCTTCATCTATCTATCTATCTATCTATCTATCTATCTATCTATCTATCTATCTATCTATCTCTTTTGGTTTCTCAAGACAGGGTTTCTCTGTGTAGCTCTGGCTGTCCTGGAATTTGCTCTTTAGGCCTGGCTGACCTTGAACTCAGAAATCTTCCTGCCCCTGCCTCCCAACTACTGGGATCACAGGTGTGCATCACCATCACCCCCAGCTGCTTTTCATCTTCAATCCATTTTTCCCTGTTTTCTTGGATACTCAGCATGGGTTTAGGGTATCTTTGATCAGTCTGTCATCTGATCCAGCTGTGAGTCTGTCTGTGTCACCTGCCCATTATGGCTGCTGCTGCTGCTGTTGTTGGGGAGGGGGGGGGGTTGTTGTCTTCTGTTTCTGTTTTGTTTTACTTGATTTCACGTCTTCTGTTTGTACAGAGCTGCAGGTTGAACCTAGGATCTCACATCCTAAGCAAGCGCTTCTCCCGCTGAGTTCTGTCCCCAGCCCTGTTGCTTCTTGTTCTCCTCCTCCTGCTCCTCTTCCTCCCTGTTCCTCCTGCTCCTCCTCCTCATCGTCATCCTCCTCCTATAATTTATTCTGTTTCTTACGATTCCTTTTTTCTTTTTGGTTTGTTTTCTCCCTTCCTTATAATGGAAAATATAAAGGCTATAGCAATCACTGTCCTCTAAAAAGGGAGATATTTTCTCCTCACAAATCACTAGGGACCAGCAGGCCACTTTTGATACTGCCAAGACTTCATTTTAGACTTTGTAGAACTACTCAATTTCTTGTTTAGCTTTATTCCTAGACTGTGGTCTTCTAGAATGTGATTCTCTAAAAATGCAGTTCTTACTGCTGATGTGACCCCTTACTTGTAAGTTCTCAATTTCGAGTCTGCTTGGGCCTTTACTTTCGGCTTATTTTTCCTCCCGAGTTTCTGAAATCCCACCCTGAACGTGCTCCAGTTAGGAGCTAGTCACATTAGGGAAGGACTTCAGTGCAAGTTTTCTAGCTTCTTTGTCACTGATGTCAACTCTGTTTTGACAAATCTGACTTCTCATAGTTACTTTAACTAAGTCCCTTCAAGACTGAAAACACAGCTCATCTTCTAAGCATTCTGAGGTATGGCAATTCTAGCCCACATCCCCAAGTAAGGAAAGCAAAAAAGAAATACACATCTGGGTCTGGAGAGTTGTAGCTCAGTGCTGAGAGTGCACACTTGGCCAAAAGACAGCATGTAAGTGACCCTGGTGTGATTCCCAAGTCCCATCACAGTACTCCTCAGCTGACACTGAGCCTACCTCCTTCATCCAGTTAACAGCTGACCTCCCAGTCCACAGGAGGATAAGAGCTGTACTTTTGAAGAGAAAAAAACTGGTGGTTGGATTTTATTTCCATGAAGGCAGCTTTGTCCTCCCATAATAAACCTCTGAGCCCTATGCTGGGCACAGAATCCTGGACTGTTGAGGACAGGCTGTGTAGTTCAGTGTAGATCGTGTTTTGCCTGAGGTGCATTTTGATCTGTATTAGTCCCACTGTCCTCCAGAAGGTGTACTTACAGTGACTCGGCCTAAGGTAAATACTATATTTAATGTCTTTCCTCATCCTTTCTAGGCACCTTCACAGTTTAAAATACATCAGAATAAAAGATTTTCATCCTGTACCTTACGGCTTGTTGTTCATTCACTTTAATTCTTGCCTATAAGCAGGAATAGAGTGGGTGAAGGGAAGGTAACCCACCCCCTGAGCTCATTTACTCAGGGCAGGGTCCAGATGGCCTCAGAGCGCTGCTCTGCACTTCTGGTGTGGTGTCATTCCTCACCCCGTCGCTGTGGTAGCTCCTCTCAGGCTCCAGTTCTGCAGGAAGAGTTGGTCCTCTGGTAGGCTGCTAGCTGTCAGAGTTCTTTGTAGCGGTCTCCCGCTGTTGACTTCTCAGGTGAAAACATACTGTGCTAGATGTTCTAAGTGTAGCTCCTTCCTAACCAGAACAGGAAGCTGTCCTGCAGGAAAAATCAGGGGACTTTTTCCAACTTCTTTTCTGACCAGTCTCCAAATTTGAAGATTTCCATCCTCCTGTCTACTGCCGTAAGTATGTTATGTGGTAATGAAGGCAGTGAATATAGTCAGGTGCCTTGGCTCACACCCATAATCCCAGTGCTTAAGAGGAGGGAAGCCAGAGGTGGACAGGAATGGGAGGCTAGCCTAGGCAACAGTGTGAGGCCTTGTCTCAGAACATAAAGTAAATAAAAAATAGTATATATGATACTTGGAGGTGGTAAGGTTTGTGCTTTGTGCAACTTTTTGCAAAATCCTTTCTATCTTCTTGTAGCAAACTTCTACTTGTTGCAAGATTTGTCTTTTGAATTTCAAATTACTTATCAGTTACATTGTAGCAAATTACCCTGTAGACTCAGCAAATTAAAACTATTTATCAAGTATTTATTTCAAGGTTTCTGTGGATCAGGAACCCAGGAGCAGGGAGGGTGCTTGAGTAGCTGTGACCCAGGCTTGTCCTGAAGTTTTGTTGTGAGGCTGCAAGTTCACCTTGGGGATGTCTGCTCACTCACAGTTGTTAATGGAGCCCAGTTCCCTGCTGACTGTTGGCTAGAGTTCTTTTCTTTCCACAGGGGCCTCTCCCTGGGCTTAGGACAGGGCAGCTGGCTTCTCACAGTGAGAATGTGATATGTTACCTAAGGTGGGGAGAGCCAGAGGCAGAATGGGCAACCTTTCCTAATACTGGTACCACATTCTTTGATAGGCAGTGAAAGGAACTGACTTCATAAAGATGTGAACACTAGTTGGTGGGGATAGGCTGCTTGGGAGCCATCCAACAGACCCTCTGCCACCAGCTTACTTGTTTGTTTTCCTGCCTCCCTCCCTTGTTAGACTTTGTGTTTTTCTTTATTTGGTGCTGAAAATTGAACGTAGGATCTCATACATGCTAGGTAAGCACTCTACCACTGAACTGTCTTCGAAGGCCAGGTCTAAATATCTTTTTTTTTTTTGAACATTGACTTGTGTGCTATTCAGTTTACATGCCTTATCACCACACATCATAAAAACTTCACCAAGTTAGGTATACCTACCCTATTTTATGAAACAGGAATTGGCTTTCCGGGGAGATGACCTGTTCAGGATCATAGAGCAAACAACTCATGCATCTCAATTCACATAGGTTAACCCCAAATAATGCAGTCTCCCACAGTGGCACACGCCTTTAATCCCAAAACTTAGGAGACAGAGGCAAGTGGATCTCTGTGAGTTTTGAGGCCAGCCTGGTCTGCAAAGTGAGTTTCAGGATAGCCAGGACTGTTACACAGAGAAACCCTGTCTCAAGAAACCAGAGAGAGAGAGAGAGAGAGAGAGAGAGAGAGAGAGAGAGAGAGAGAGAGAGAGAGAGAGACTGAGACTGTCCTCCAAGCCAAGCAGCCACCATCTTGAGACATTCAGCCACACCTCCTTGCTTCCTGCAACTTTTTGTGTGCATCTCTGCCTGAACTGCATGTGGCCTGGAGGAGGGGCTGGAGTATATGGGCAGGGAGGACTAGGAAAGGGATGCTCCATCAATGCAGATGCAGGGAGCCTTCATCTCTGCCGCGTGAAGGTTTTCCAGTGGTGGCTTGGCAGGGTAGGAGCATGTACCCGCTGTAAGTAACCCATGCACTGTAAGTAAGCCCAGCAGACTCACTGGCTCCCCAGAGTGAACTTGGGTGGACCACGTCGGGTTTGTCATTGGAACCATAGGAGAAATGGTAGACTCTGCTATGTCTTCCTCTGAGAAGGAATCTTAATAAGAGGCATGCTAATCATCTCTAATCCAGTTAGCGTGTGTGCTGCCAGGGAGCACAATGTATTGCTGTTTTGAGGTTTTTATGCATTTCATTTCTTATACAGCCCCATTTCCCAGAGATTAATTAGTTTGTTTAGAATTCTAAAGAAATCCTGTGTTTGGGTGTTAATAGATAATAGAAATTTCTGTGACACAGATCAGTAGGAATAGGTTTGGACCATTGTTGAATGCCCTTGAGGGGAAGAAAATCTATAACACCCATAAATGAATGAATCTGTAGCAGAAATTAAGACTGCTTGTCAGTATGCAGTATGGATTTAGACATAAAAACTTCATTCATGGGGCTGGAGAGACGGCAGTGAGGTAAGAGCTCTTGCAGAGGACCCACGGTTCACTTCCCAGCACACACATGGTCACTCATAGCCATCTGTAATTCCAGTCTAGAAGATCTGCCCTCTCTGCCTCTAGGCACCAGGCACACACATAGTAGACAGACATATGTAAGCAAAACACTCATATACACATAAAAGTAATAAATCTATTTAAAAAAACACCTTTCTTCACTATTTTTAGTGAAGTGAAATTAATTGGAAGGCTTCTAGTTACATAGAAAAGTCCTCAAGTATTTTAACCTACCTTTCATGCCTTTCTTTCTGGTTGGATTTAGAATAAAGAGAATAATTTGTGTATCTGCCTCTATCAGCCAAAACCACAAAGCACATGCCTTGGCTGCTTGTTTTGGATTGCTGCAGAACTCAGAGGTGAGCTGTAGTTTCTAAAGTAGTGCCTAGATCTGATGGTAAGTTTGTGACAAGTCACAGTTTCTGTGTGACGGTGGCTGAATAAAGCTGACCTCCATTTTCCTAATTTCAGACTGTGTAGCTTGAACTCTGCCTGTTCCCATCAAGTCTGGCTGTTGAAAAGCTGTAAGAGTCAACAGTCAATTGTAGTCTGAGACACTTTGATTATCAGGAGAATGATTTAGCCAACACGGAAGTTTCTTACTCAAGACCCAAGTTATACAGGCAGGGCATAGAAGTGTGGATTCTGTTCACATTTTCAGCGTTGAAAGTGTTCCTCATCTTGTCAATTCTTTCCTGCTCTTTGATTATATTGGTGATTTAGAACAATTGAAAATCTGCCACTGTCAAGGGCCTGAGGTTACTGTTGGGGACTATGGATTTCAGGAACACTTTTCAAGTCACTTGGCCTGCCTGCTGGTACAGCTTTAGGGCTTTTGTGGCCTTCCACAAACTCAACTGATAAAATTCAAGCCCAGTGTTGATAGCTTCTTATAGTAAATCCTTTGTGTTTGGTGGCAGCAAATTGTGTCTAAACATCTCAAATCAGACAGTATTCTAATGTTGAAGTGAAAATTGTTATTCACACCTGCCAGTATCGTGAAGATGTACGAAGTATTTCCTTCTGAGGGTGACGCTTACACTGATTTACCAGTTGTTCCTGTATGGGCACTGGCCTGGCCCAGCAGCACAGTGTTTGCCTATATATGCAGATGGGATATATAGGGCACTGTAATAAAAGGAAACCCAGTCTCTCTCAACTCCAAGAATACATAAGGTTCTACTGGGAATTTTTAAATACTGTGCATGGTCTTTGCAGCTAAACTAATCCAAATAATTGTCTGAGAATATTTTCTGGATCTCACTATAGAAAATGAGTTTTGTTAAGTAACTCCTGTAAACTCTTTGAGAAACTGGGGTACAGATTCCTCTGGTGCCAAACAGGATCATATGGCTTAGAGTATGTTGGTTCATTCAGTCACTGGGTCAGCTAGCACTGCTGAATGCTTGCTGTATGCTGTGCAAACTGAATAGAACTTGTGACAAGCATGTCATCTACAGTTGAAGCAGACACATAAAGAGTCATCTATTGGCATCACAGGTAGTGCTGAGTTTCATAAGGACAGTTCATTTCAAGTGTGTTAATATTTTAATAAGTATACTTCCCACCTGTGCCATCCCTTTTCCTCTCCTTCCCCCTCCCTTCTTCCTGAGTCTGGATTATTTCACTTATGATGATGATCTCATGTTGATTCATTTTCCAGTAAACCACACAGTTTCATTTTTCTCCAACTTCATCCATCTTTATCCATCCATCTGTTGACAGCACCTCGGCTGATTCCATGCCGTGGCCATTGTGAACAGTGCTGCAGCAAGGATGTGCAGGTGCCTCTGTGGGGTGTTGACTTGGGTTCTGGTAAACATCCGGGCAGGGCAGAGCTGTGTCAGGTAGCAGTTCTGCTTTTCATGTTGGAGGAACCCCCATATTGATTTCCATACTCTCTGGCCTAATTTACATTCCCACCAGCATTATCTGGATGCCAGTTGCTAAAGTTTATGTCAGCAGACCTTCAGTTTTTTTAGATACTGTGGCTTTAAAAAAATGCTTGTTAGCCGGGCGGTGGTGGCGCACGCCTTTAATCCCAGCACTCGGGAGGCAGAGCCAGGTGGATCTCTGTGAGTTCGAGGCCAGCCTGGGCTACCAAGTGAGCTCCAGGAAAGGCGCAAAGCTACGCAGAGAAACGGTTTCTGTCTCGAAAAACCAAAAAAAAAAAAAAAAAAAAAAAAAAATGCTTGTAATAAATTGAAACAAAAAATAATTTACTTTGACATCTAAATTTTTATGAATGAAAAAGGAAGGTTATAGATATTTTTATATTCATAATTGTTACTCAGATTGAAATGTGACTCACAGTCATAAATTTCTGCTGTATTACAGTGATTATTGTGTCAGATGCTTAGTGAGCAAGCAGAAATAAGACATGCTTTGTAATATTTAGGTTGTATTAATGAAGAAAATATAAACAGAAAAAATAAATTTTGAGCATGAAGAGTCTTTGGCTATTTAATCCATAGATTCCTCCATTTACTGCTAGTTTTTAAAGATTTTTTTAAAAATTTTTATGGCACTATTTTTTTGTGTGCATACATACATACAAGCATGCCCCTGAGTGCCAGTGGAGATCAGAGGACAATCTGAGGGAATTGTTTCCCCCTTCTGTGGGTGTGGGGAGCAAACTTGGGTCATTGGGCTTGGAGATGATCACATCCACCTGTGAACCATCTCTCCAGCCTTTTAAGTTGTTTATTGTGATCATGATTATCATTTCCGTGTGATTGTGGAACTCGGGCCTTGCTTGCTAAGCTCTCCACCAAACTATCTCCCAGGCCCTATGGCTAGCTTGTTTCTTTAAAAAATAAATAAATAAATAAAAAGCCAGTGTTAGGATTCATGGCTTTAATCCTAGCACTAGGAAGGCAGAAGCAGGAGGATCCTCCAGGCCAGGCCAGCCTGGTTTACAGAGCAAGGTTCAGGACAGCCAGGGCTACAAAGAGTAAATCCTTTCTCAAAAAAAAAAAAAAAAAAAAAAAAAAAAAAGGAAGGGAGGGAGGAAAGGAAAGGAAAGGAAAAGAAAAAGTTTGAAAGTGTGCAGACTCAAATGCTTAGTCCCTCTGGTTAGTAGTTTGACTCTTATTTCCTTTGGCATGCTTCCTTCAGTTGTGAAAAGGGGATTCTGGAAAGATTAACCTGAAACTGACAGCACAAATTATGCAGTTGGATATATTCTGGTTTTTCGGATTTTTAAAAATACTCAGTTTTGCCCTTTCTGGGTTCCACTGAGGAGCCTCTCATATCTCCTGTATTTGATGGTCTAGTTTTAAGAGATCTAATTCTGCTGTCTTACAAAATAACAAAGGTACTTATATCCTTTTTTTTTTTTAAATTGTGTGTGTGCACATGTGTGTGAGAGAGAGAAAAGAAGGGTGTTGCTGATGCGTGTATCTGTGAAAGCCAGAGGTCAGCATCAGGTCTCTTCTGTTGCTCTCCACCTTATTTTTTGAGACAGAGCCTCTCACCGAACCTGGGGTTCACTGCTTGGCTAGATCCTGTCTGCTGGAATTACAGATACTTCACCACACCCAGCTTTGCATGGGTGTTGAGAATATAAACTCAGGTTGTCCTGGTTGTGAAACAAGGTCTGAACTAACTGAGCCATCTCCCCAGTCCCCTCCCTCTTTTTAACGTTTTGGGGCTCAAACTCATGGCCTCACACATACGCTGGAGAAGTGCTCTAATCACTTCAATTTTTAGATTCATGAGGGAGGCTTGAGACAGGGTCTCTCTATTAGATAGCTCTGGCTGCCCTAGAACGCACTATGTAGACCAGGCTTGGCTTAAAAGAACTAATTTTCATTCTTTTGTGTCTGTGTGAGTAAATGTCACATGCGTGAGGGTACCCATGGTTTGAAGAGGTTTTCAGATTCCTTGAGCTGGAGTTACAGACTATTGGGAGTTACCCTCATGTGCGTGCTGGGAGCTGAACTTCTGCGAGAGCAGTATGTGCTCTTAACTGCTTAGCCATCTCTCTAGCCCCCATTATCTCACTTTTTAAAGTAGGGTTGTGTAGTAGAATATTATTTTAAGATGTGTTACCTTTGTTTATGTTGCATTTGTTTAACTCTGTGAAGCTATGTTACTGTGCCTGTCTAAAACACCTGATGGTCTAATAAAGAACTGAACGGCCAATAGCAAGGCAGGAGAAAGGATAGGTGGGGCTGGCAGGCAGAGAGAATATATAGAAGGAGAAATCTGAGAGAGGGAGATTGAGGAGCCAGAGAAGGAGGAGGACCCCAGGGGTCAGCCACCCAACTACACAGCAAGCCACGGAGTAAGAAATGAAGAAAGGGATACAGGGATAGAAAAGGAAACGCCCAGAGGCCAAAGGTAGACAGGGATAATCTGAGTTAAGAAAAGCTGGCTAGAAACTAAGCCAAGCTAAGGCTGGGCATTCATAATTAAGAATAAGCCTCCATGAGTGATTTATTTGGGAGCTGGGTGGCAGGCCCCCCAAGACAGTAAAAAACAACCAGCAACAGGGTTGATTAAAATATCTTTGAAAGACTTAGTTGATTTTATAGCTGCCATGTATATCCTTCTCTCCATGCCAAAACAAGATCTAAATTCATGTAGACCTAAGTATGCCGCCAGGGTGAGTGAAGGGTCAAAAGACAGCCAAGTGGAAACTTGCTCTAAAGCCATCAGTTGATGGCTTTTGGGGCGATCATACCCCCAAACCAAAAGGCTATTGCTGACTCCCTAAAGTCCTGGAATGACACCCTCAGCTCTAGGGTGGCTACTGTCCTAGCTGCTTTCTGTTAGCATGACAAACACTGTGGGAGACCAGCCCCCAAACTTATTGACCCCAGGACTCTTGAGGGATGAGGGATAAGAGACTTAAATGGCTCAGAGGTTAGGAGCACTGGCTGTTCTTCCAGAGGTCCTGAGTTCAATTCCCAGCAACCACATGGTGGCTCACAACCATCTACAATGAGATATGGTGCCCTCTTCTGGCAGGCAGGCTGAACACTCACTGTATACATGATAAATAAATAAAATCTTAAAAAAAAAAGAGAGAGAGAGACTTAGTTAAACAGAGAGGAGAGAAACAGAGAAAACACAGGATAGACTCGGGTGGGCCTGGATCCTTATCCAGCAGCCCAGAACTTTATTCCAAAGGTCTGTTTATAACAATGCCAAGGGGTGGAGCAAAAGACCTCCCCCTTGCTAGTTAGACCCTTACAAACACCTGGTCCCCAGACCCATGGTCCAGTCAACCTCTTATTCTGTCCTGCTGGGTACAACCAACAGGAAACCTAGTGGGCTCCAACAAAACACAGTAACTAAAAGCACTTGGGGGGGGGGGGGGCTTATTTGGCTTACACCTCCTTGTTGCAGTCCATCATCCAGGGAAGCCAGACAGGAACTCAAGGCAGGTGGTGCTGAAGCAGAGACCACAGAGGAACACTGCTGACCGGTCTACTTTCTGTGGCTTGCACAGCGTGCTTGCTTATACCATCAGGGATTACCTGCTTAGGGGTATCACCACTCACATCAAGCATTGATCAAGAAAGTGCTCCCACAGACCAGTTTGATAAAAAGCAGTTCCTCAATTGAGATTCTCTCTTTCCAGGTGATTCCAGTTTGTCTCAAGATGACAAAAACTAACAACTGACTCCTTAACCACTTGACACACACAAACTGACACATACTGTTAAGCCTTAATATTTTCTGTCTTTGTCCCCAAGATCTCATGTTTATGTTAATATCATAATATAAAACAGTGACCAACTTTTAAAAGTCCCATGGTGTTTAAATTTTTCCAATAATATAAAAGTCTTAAGTCCTCTTTAAAACTCCAGGCCTTTAACTATGAGTTCTTGTGAAATCCAAAATAAGTTACATACTTATTTTAAAACAGAAGAACCAGAGTGTAGTTAATCAGATCAAACCAAACCCAACCTAACCATGGAAACAGCACAGTGCCTAACAGCCTGGACTCACTGTCTTCTGGGTTCCAAAGGCTGGGGCAGTTCCACTTCTCAGACTCAGTCATTACAGCATACACAGCTTGTCTCAGAGCTCTGCTCCACACCTGTCACTGTCCTTGGTGGTCATTGCATGGTCCTGACATCTCCCATATACCGGGGTATCCACTGCAGTAGTGGCTGCATCTTCATCAGTGGCCTCTCCTGATCGCTTAAAGTGCCAAGCCGTAGTGGTTCTCTATAACCCATTCGGTCCTGAAGCTTTCATGCTACTGAGAACAGTACCATGTGGGAGACTCGTACACATGACCAAGTGCAGATGCCAGCTTGTAATGCATCATGGCCTACTCTGGACCACACCTTCTCTATACTGACCCTGAAGAAACACCCCCCAGAAGATTTCACCTCATTTATTGTGGTCTCATTAATTTCAGCTTATTCTTCAGCCCCAGTTATCCAGCATCATGTGTCACAGGAAAGCTAAAGTTTCAGTTACAGTATATCACATGAAACTTCACAAGCCAGGTCTCCATTATCTGTACATCTCTCAACATTTCTTTCAGGCTCCTATAACAGTCCATTAAGCTTTGAGCAATGGCTTTTCCAGCCCAAAGTTCCAAAATCCTTCCACAGTCTTCCCCAAAAACACGGTCACCATGACCAAAAACAATTTGAGGGAGGAAGAGGTTTATTTGACTTATATTTCCACATCACAGTCCACCATTGAAGGAAGCCAAGGCAAGAACTCAAAGCAGGAATCTGGAGGCAGGAAACGAAGCAGAGACCATGGAGGAGTGCTGCTTACCAAATTGCCTTCTGTGGCTTGCTCAAGTATTTCCTATACAGCCCAGGCCCATCTGTCCAGGGGTGGCACCACTCACAATCAAGAAAATGCCCCACAGACATGCCCCACAGACCAGTTCGATAAAGGTAATTCCTCAGTTGAGGTTCCTCTTCCCAGGTAACTCTATAGTTTGTATCCCCTTGACCGAAACTGTCCAGCACAGCTGCTCTGCTGGATAAACCACCAGCAATCGATAGGGGTTACTACAGACTGAGTGTGGCCCAGACAGGTTTAGTGAGTTATTCTGAAAAGATGTTTGAAGAGTCCTGTGCTCAGGAAACATAACATTGTTAGGATGCCTCAGTGATGCACACATTCAATATAGTTCTTTCCAGACTCCAATTGCTTTGGTTTGGGGTTTTGATTTTGAAACTGTTTACTATCTCACTCTGCAACTGAGGCTGGCCTCAGACTTATAATTCTCCTGCCTCAGTCTCCCAATTGCTAGGGTTATAAGCATGTACCACCATACCTGGTGCAATAGCCTATTTAAAAGAAATGAAGAAGACAGTCTTCAGATCACATAGAATTGAAAGAAGGATTAGCTAAGTCTTGGGGAAGAAGAAAAAGTGGTTTTTCATCTTTGGGTCTGTGGGAGTAATGCTGCCATGCACGTGAAGTCCCCACATGCAGTTCTTTAGAGATGCACCGTGTGTAGGAATGGAATTGCAAGATAGACTGTACTTCACATGGCAGTTTTCCTGACTTTGGACTCGCAGACTTCAAAACTTGCTACACTGATGTAGTAGTGGAAATAGTATGATACTGGCCTAAGAACAGAAGTGCAGATGGATGGAATGGAATGGAGACACAAAGAATAAATGCTAACCAGATGAATTGTTTTTAGCAAGGGATCCAAGCCCATTCAATTAGGAAAGGACTCTCTTCAACAAGAGATGTTCAAACCTAATGTCCACATGCCACCAAAGAATAAAGTTTGACTTGGATGTTTAACACTGATGTTAACTAGAAACGGACCAAGCTCTAAACTGAAGAACTAATGCTATAAAACCGTATTTTTAAAAGAACCCTGGTAGAACTTTTAATGATATTATAGTTGACACTGGGTTTGTGGACATGACACCAGAAACAGGAAACAAAAAAGAAAAATGAACTGACCACCATCACAGTTAAAATTTTGTGTATTGGACTGGGAAGGTGGCTTGGGAAGTAAAGATGCTTGCTGCCACTCCTGCAACTGACTCCTGCAAGTTGTCCTCTGACCCTCATGTATGCAGTATGGTAAGCATACACACACACACACACACACACACACACACACACACACACACACACACAAATAAACAAGCAAACAAACAAACAAATAAATAAATGGTACATAAAATAGATGCAATTTTTAGAAAGTTGAAGGAAGGGCTGGTGGGTGGCTCAGTGGGTAAAGGTCCTGGCTGCCAAGCCTGACAACCTGAGTTCAACCCCTGACTCCTGCTAGCTGTCCTCTGACCTCCATACATGCACCATGGCATGCATTTATCTGCACATATCCACACATAAAATAAATTTATAAAGTTAGTAATGAAAGTGAACAAAGTCTACACAGTGAAAGAAAATACTTGTAAGTCATATATGATTAAGAACTAATACCCAGAGCATATAAAGAGCAACAACATAATTCATAGAAACAACCCAATTAAAAATGCCAAGTATTTAACTGGGTATTTCTCTAAAGAAGTTGTGCAAATGGTCCATGAGCACATGAAAAGATGCATAATACCATAATTCACTGGGAAATGCACATCAGAACTACAGTGAGATCCACTTCTGCTTAGTAGGGTCACTATAATAGTTTTTAAAAGACATGTTAGTGTTGGCAGGAATGTGGAGAAATTAGGACAACTCTGCATTTCTGTCAGATGGTGTAGCCACTTTGAAAAGAACATGGCAGTTCTTCAAAAAAAATTAAAAATAGAACTAAAGTAATCCAGCAGTTCTATTCCTGGGCACTTTATATACCTGAAGGGAAGAACACAGATATATATATATATATATAATATATATTGTCATGTTCATAGCAGAATTATTTCCATAAGCTAAAAGGCAAAAACAGTCCAAGTGTCTATCATCAAGTGAATTGAGAAACAATATGATATGTAAATGTAATGGTTACCAGGGATGTAGAGAAGGAAAAATGGATAATTATAGTTTAATACAGTGGTTCTCAGCCTATGGGTTGAAGTTAAAAAGTGTTTACTCTAGCTGGACTTTCTTAGTAGGCCTTTCTTTGGACCACCAGCTCCCAAATAATGACATGGACACTTCTTATTAATTATGAAAGCTTGGTCTTAGCTTAGGCTTGTTCCAAACTAGCTCTTAAAATTTAAATTAACCTGTTTATATTTATCTACATGCTGCCACCTGCTTGGACAGATCACCTTAAGGAAACACCATTGTAATGACAGATTTCTTTCAAAGGCGATTCTCTGGGCATTTAGAGACCTGCTACAATTTCCTGAGGTTTTATACCATATCATCTTTCTCTTTACCTCACCTGTTTTTTTTTAATGGCAGAGTCTAATGTAATAAGGGCTAGCCTCAAACTTAGTATGTTGGACAGACCACCAAAGTCTATTAAACCAAAAGCAAACTTTATTACAGAAAAAAAAAAAAAAACAAAGGAGGAAAAAAAAATCACCGCGGTGCACAAAAGCTTATCAGACAGTGTTCAGGATTCTGGGGCTGTAGCAATAGAGGCGGATTCTGGCCCCCCTTTTATAGCCATGAGGAAGGCATCAGGCACAGGGTGCATGCTAGGACTAATGTAGGAACATCAGGCATGGGATGCATGCTAAAAGTCAAAGAGAAACATCTATTAAAAGTTAAGTTTGGTCCAGGCAGTTTTTTGGCTATCAGGGCAAGTAGGTTAAAAGTTAACCCCTGCCTGTTGACAGAGGAGCTGGCTGTAAGCAGAGAGTCACTGTTAGACGTTAACCTTTAGAGCTGATGACTGTCAACTTTTATTTTTTTAGGTTTACAATTTTATATTTCTATATTCCTGGATGCTTCATTCCCCTTGATTTATAACCAGAATCAAACCTTTGATTTGTCTAGGTCTAAATATGAGCCAGATTATAATCTTGAATAGTTTATATAAAAAAAATAATTTTTAAGTGTGGTGATATTTTATTTGTGTCCCCCAATAAAATATATCTGACGATCAGAGGAAAATGCCAGCCACTGTAGTAAACATAGAGGTCAGGCAATGGTAGCACACGCCTTTAATCCTGGCATTTGGGAGACAGAGAGTCTTCTGGATCTCTGTGAGTTCAAGGCCACACTGGGAACAGAGCCAGGCATGGTGGCACATGCCTTAAATTCCAACACTAGTTAACCATAAATGTTTGGAGGTCTGTACAGACAGATAGGAAGTGATGTAGCTGGACAGAGAGAGCAAATGAGATAGCAGAACAGAAAGGCACATAGGGTGGATATACAGGAAGTAGGTCTCTTTAGAAGCTGAGGTGTCAGTGAGGTGAGGTTGGCTTGTGGCTTTTCCTAGTCCTCTGATCTCTCAGGTTTTAACCCCAATATATAGCTCCAGATTTTTTTATTTAATAAGACCATTTTGCTATTCATCTATATTTAAGCCATATAATAACCTCCTTGGTTTTGTATAAAGAAGGTTAAGCATCTTATTGTAGAATCATTTTAGTTAATGAATCTGTCAATTGACAACCCTGGGCCTATTCTCCTGGGCATATCAATGGGTATTATAGTTAGCCACACACACACACACACACACACCCATGCCAGGGAGTTTTCCTTTGACTTGGCCTTTTTAGCCTGCTTTGGGAGCAGGGATGATGTATTCTCCTTTATAGCTGTTTCAAGCAGAAACGGGATGTAGATGATCAGGGCCCAGGAAAGCTAAAAGGCTAGTCAAAGGTAAGGAGTGAATTTGGGCAAAGGTGCATTTATCAGAAGCATCTGATTTGACTCAGCTGGAGACAAGGAGCATTCATATCAGCTGGATTAGTCCATATCAGCTTTTAGCATATCCATGGTTCACAAGATGAAGTCAGCAGCTGATGCCTGGATGTGTCAGTCAGTCAAGTGGAAATCTGCTTAAACAGATATGGACTAGAGACAGAAGTTAAAATTTAGGAATTCAAGGAAAATTATATTTGGAACTTTTAAAAGCATGTACATTTTTCTTCTGTCGTGAGAGCCAGGTACTAATCGGACAGAAATAACTTTGGCCTGATGAGAAGCATCTTTAAGTTTACATTTAATCATTTATCAGGGATATAAGCAGCTCTTATTGAGAACAGCCATTTCAAATCATATTTGAAACCTGTTTGTCCCTTAATATTAAGTCTATGAGTAAGGCCAACCTGTTGGGGGTTTTTGTTGTTTTGTTTTGTTTTTGTTGTTGTTGTTGTTGTTTTGTTTTTAATCAAGAGACCTAGTAGCTTTAGAAAAAGCAAGGATTGCTCTCTCTCTCTCTCTCTCTCTATATATATATATATATATATATATATATATAATGAATTAACAAACTGGCTATAGCCTTGTGGAAGAATCTAGTTGTCTGATGCTGCTAAGCTGGCAAAGTTATAGTTAGCCTAGCTGTCAATTACTGTCAGAGATCTGAGAAGGATAAATTATACCTGAGTACAGACCAGGCAGCTTCCGAATCTATAAAAAATGACAGAGACTAGTCTGTACTCAGTTAGCCATACCCAGGTCTCCATGGCGTTGGAGGCAGAAGTATCAGAACAGCATCAATCTTTGGCTGCCAGGCCCATAAAGGGAAAGTTTCTTCTGTGGAAGAGGGCCATTGGGAAGACTGAGCTCACTTTGTCTAGGCAAAAGGGGTAAATCAATTCCCCAGTGTTCTGCTGCTTGTCCACAGTCTGGGCTGGGTCCTCGTGGCAGGTGTTGCATCAGGGCATCTTGCCCTGTGGTCAGCACTGCCATAATCCAGGTGGAGACATTGTGGTGCCCTGTAATATTCTTTGGAGACCTTGGGTCATTGCTAGAATCTGGGAGTCTTTGTCTGATATAATAAGCTTTTTAATCAACATTTTAAAATGCCATATTCTGCAGATCTCTGAAGTATTTGAGTGATGTTCAGGTATATCTGAATAGACAAATTTGTTTCTACCCTGGTAACACATGCAAGGGACTAAGTAAATCTTATCCCTGTAATTAATTACATCAGTCCCATAGCCTTATAAATTTAAATATTTTTAAAACTGTTCTTTTTTAAAAAGGTTAAAATCTCTCAAATGTCTTCCTGCAATATCAAAAATAATGTATCCTCTTTTACTTTAAGAGGGAGAAAACATGGCGTACTCATAATCTGTATAAGGCAAAACTGGCGGGGGATGCTCCCAGGACCTCCACCTCTCTGCCTATGGAGAAGCTGCAGGCCCCAACTGAGCCATGCACTGGCTGCTGCTCCCACAATGCAGGGCTTAGTCTGCCAAGTTCCTTTTGCCCCCAGAGCCTGCTGCATCTGGGAGAAGTGGCTACCTGAGGTGCCTCTCCTTAGGCCTGAGACTGTGATATCTGCAGGGGGGAGGGGCGGTCTGCTCCTTAGTTGCACGCTGCTCACACAGACTGGAGCACAGACTGCCTTGGGGAGCCTGGACTCCTGGGACAGAGAAGGGCAGAGAAGGCTGACAAAAACTACTGTCCTGCTGCTGAACTCCTGGAAATGAGAGAACAAAACTTGAAAGGGGCCCAGGGTAAACGTTCGTTTACTGACAGTCACCACACAGAGATTGACAAGAGGTAACATGACAAACAGAATAAACATTCAGAAGGAAGAACACTGTGTGCGGGGAGCTTGGGGTCCCAACCAATCCCAAACCAGTCCCAAAGGGGTGCAGATAAGCAATCCAAAGGCCAGAAGAGGGGTTGAAGCATCCTTCATCCCCTCCAGCTCAGTGGTCTTTGGTGCATCCACCTACTCTTATTTAGCTCCAGTTTTGTCTAGACACCAGATACAGAAAACTTACCTTTTGACCAAAACCAGCAGAATAAAGTTTGCCAGAGACTGGGGTGACCCCCCCCCCAACCCAGTATTGTGAGAAATCCTGGTTTTTGGCACCAAAATGTTGGGTCTGGGGTCATGCAATAATGGGAACAGACCACCAAAGTCTATTAAACCAAAAGCAAACTTTATTACAGAAAAAACAAAGGAAGGGAAAAAAATCACCACAGGGCACAAAAGCTTATCAGCTAGCTGAGACTACAGCCAGTGTTCAGGATTCTTAGGCTGTGGCAATGGAGGCGGATTCTGCCCCCCTTTTATAGTAAGGGGGAAAGCATCAGGCATGGGGTGCATGCTAGGAGTCACATGGAAACATTTATTAAAAGTTAACTTTGGGCTGAGGGGCCCCCAGCTGGATCAGGCCCTCTGAATAGGTGAGACAGTTGATTGGCTTGATCAGTTTGGGAGGCAACTAGGCAGTGGGACCAAGTCCTGTGCTCATTGCATGAGTTGGCTGTTTGAAACCTGGAGCTTATGCAGGGACACTTGGCTCAGTCTGGGAGGAAGGGACTGGACCTCCCTGGACTGAGTCTACCAGGTTGATTGCAGTCCTCGGGGGAGGACTTGTCCTGGAGGAGGTGGGAATGGAGGGTAGGCTGGGGGTAAAGGGAGGGGGTGGGAGGGGGGAGAATAGGGGAACCCATGGCTGATATGTAGAACTGAATGGTATTGTAAAATTATATATATATATACATAATATATATATGTTAACTTTGGTCCAAGCAGTTTTTGGCTATCAGGGGCAAGATAGTTAAAAGTTAACCCCTGCCTGTTGACAGAGGAGCTGACCATAAGCAGAGAGTCACTGTTAGAAGTTAATCTTTAGAGCTGATGACTGTCAGCTTTTATTTTTTTTAGGTTTACAATTTTGTATTTTTATATTCCTGGACCCTTCAAGTATGAATCCTTGAACTTTGGCTACTCCTGCCTTTGCCCCCTGTGCTGGGATTACAGGCATGTGTCACCACCTTTTTTTAATGTGCTAGGATCAAGCCAGGGTTGCATGCATGATAAACAAACACCCTACCAACTAAGTTACATTGCCAGCCCCTTCCTCAATTTCTAGAACCTTCTTTGCCTTTCTCATGACTTTTCGATAGCTCTGGGACCTGCTTTCATCAAAATCATGTTCAGTGATGGAAAAGGTGAAGGGGACACCTGCAAGTGTCTGAGTAGCTGACTGCTGCTTGAAGAAAAACTCACCTCTCTTGCTGAGGGGTCTGTAGCTGGAGACAGCTCAAGAGTGTGCCTGGTCTCTAGGAAATTCGCCCACCTCCAACTCTGCCTTGCATCTGTAGCTCCCAGCATCCACACTGGAGCACCCTGTGCAGTGTGCTTCCCTGCTACATTAGTGCAGAGTGCCGTGGCCGTGTCGTGTCCACAGGACAGCATTGCACAGTGCCGTGGCTGTGTTGTCGTGTCCACAGGACAGCATTTCACAGAGTGCCGTGGCCGTGTCGTGTCCACAGGACAGCATTGCACAGAGTGCCGTGGCCATGTCATGTCCACAGGACAGCATTTCACAGAGTGCCGTGGCCGTGTCGTGTCCACAGGACATCATTGCACAGAATGCCGTGGCCATGTCATGTCCACAGGACAGCATTGCACAGAGTGCCGTGGCCGTGTCGTGTCCACAGGACAGCATTGCACAGAGTGCCGTGGCCGTGTCGTGTCCACAGGACAGCATTGCACAGCACTTCTCCCTTCCTCTGACTCTTACACTCTTTCCACTTCCCTTACCTAGTGTTCCCTGAGTCTTGAGTAGAAGAGATTAATACGTATGTTCAGTTTAGGGCTGAGCATGCAACAATCACTATGCTCAGCACTTTGACCAGTCTTGAGTTTCTGTATTAACTGCTACCCATTGCAAAAGAAGCTCCTCTGGCCAAGATTGAGAAAAGCCCAGATCGCTGAACGTAAAAATAAGTTTGACAATATGTCCATTTAGCAAAGCAACAGTGGTAGGTTACCTTTTAAGCCTATCACTGCCCACGCCATGGACTTCTGAATAGGTTTACAGTATCTGGCATAAATTCCTTCCTGTGGAACAGGCCTCAAATCCAGTCAGAAAGTCGCTGGGCATCCCATAACTTCTGTGCCACTATTGCGCTGACAACTCTCCTGGTAGCCTTAGTTGGGCTCTCTATTGCTCTGATAAAAAACCATGACCTAAAGCGATTTAGGGAAGAAAGGGTTAATTCACTTCCACTTTCACATCACACTCCATCATCAAAGGACATCCTAGCAGGAGCTCAGGGCAGGCATCCAGAGGCAGGAACTGAGGCAGAGGCCATGGAAGAACACTGCTTACTGGCTTGCTCCTATGGTTTGCTCATCCTGTTTTCTTATACAACTCAGGACCACCTGCCCAAAGATGGTACTGTTACAAGGGGATGAACCCTCCCACATCAGTCATTAATCAAGAAAATGCCCACAGGCTTGCCCACGGGCCAATCTGGTGGGAGTATTTTCTCAGTTGATGTACCCTCTTCCCTAATGACTCTCACTTGCATTCAGTTGGCAAAAGATTAACCAGGCCAGTATTGTAGCTTTCAGAGTTCACCATTAGATAATATTATTGGAGCCCAGCAGCCTGCATAGCATCTACTGGCACTATGTAGACTAGCTAACAGGGAGGAAGTTTTCAGATCAGTTCCAGCTTGATTTTTCTGTCTTAGAACAAGAATAAGTCATGTCCTCAGCAATGGGGTCTTAGCATCTAGTTATGGTGGGCAACCATGAGCAATGACAATAGCCTGTGTTGTTTGGGGGGGCCTCTGAGTCCTCCCTAACAGTTAACTCAAAGGGAGGGATCCCACATCTGACTGACACTGCAATTTTGATTTAGTAGGCCATGTCTTCTGGAGTCCTCTGCATTGTTCATCTATGCAGTGCATCTGTGTTCAAACTCCTTTTTATAATTATATTCTTAATTCGCTTACAAAGTAGTGTCTTTCCATAAAGGTTTCTCATAAATCCTTCGTGTTGACTAGCTTCCCTCCACTCCTCCCCCATACCTGCTTAAACCTTTAACCCCCGTCTTCCCTCTGGTACTTCCACAGCACATGTGTGTGCTGTCCCCTTATCCCTTAAGGCCTCTTCCCTTCCTATCTCATAGACCTTTTTTTTTTCTTTTTTAAAGCTTCCTGACCTTTATGAATCAGTCCAAGTTTAACCCAGAGATATAAAAGTTTGAAGCTAGGATCCACATGAGATCCTATGTGTGTGTGTGTGTGTGTGTGTGTGTGTGTGTGTGTGTGTGTGTGTGTATGTATGTATATGTGTGTATGTGTGTACATATATATACATACATATGAATATATAAATATATAAATACATCCTGAGTCCTTTTAGTGTTGTTGTGTGAGTGTGTGTGTGTGTGTGTGTGTGTGTGTGTGTGTGTGTGTGTGTGTGTTTAACTGACTTCTTGGGGTTGGGTAACCTATCAAGGGACTCATTTTTAGAGAAGACTGATTCTCCTTCCAGACATTAATTGCTTATAGCTCTTCATCTAGGGGCAGGGCCTTGTGAGATCACACCCATCCATGTTGGCATGCCTTGTTTAGGCACCCATACTTTTGAGATTTCATGGGTATAGCTTCCCTGTCATATATGGAAGACACTATCACAGTAGACACCTTGATCTTCTGACTCCTACAATCTTTCTGCTCCCTCCTCTTCAGTGTTCCCTGAGCCTTAGGTATGCAGGTTGTATTATAAATGTATCTACTAGTTGGGCACCCCATAGTCAGATGGTCTCTACATTTTGACCAGTTGTGGATTTCTGTGATGGTCTCCATCTGCTGCAAACAGAAGCTTCTTCGATGAGGGGTGAGAGCGGCACTCCTTTGGGCATACAAGGATAAATATTTAGAAATCAGTTAGAAATTGAATTGGTTCAGAATAGTAGGTTCTCCTCTAGGGTCCTGACCTCACCAGCCACAGGTCTACAATAATAAGCATGACTTCCCTCTTTGAGCAGGTCTTTAGTCTAATTAGTCAGCTGCTGGTTGCTGCCAAGATATAAGTGCTACTATTGCATCCTTAGGAGTATCTTTCCCGGTTGGCAGTTCTGTGGCCGAGTATTTTGTTGAGCTGTTTGTTTAGTTTCTTGAGATCTGTGTATGTTCTAGACACTAATCTTTGGTCAAATACAAAGCTGAAAATGATTTTCTCCTACTCAGTAAGCTGTCTCTTCTCTTGATTATTGGTTTCCTTTGCTGTACAAAAGCCCTGGGATTTTTAAGATCCTATTTGTTGATTGTTGGCTTTATTTCCTGAGCTATCAGTCCTATTCAGAAAGTCCTCACCTAAGCCAGTGTCTTGAAATGTACTTCCTAGTTTTTCCTGTAGCAGTTTCAGTTTCAGGTCTTATGCTGAGGCCCTTGATCCACTTGAGGGTGAGAGATAAGGATTTGGTTTCATCCTTCTACATGTGTATCCAGTTTCCCAGCATCATTTATTGAAGATGCTAGCTTTTTGCTAGTGTATTTCTGGCCTCTTTGTCAAAAACCAGGTGGCTGTAGTTTAATGACCTTACATCTTAGGCCTCTATCTACTCATTAATCTATATGTCTCTTCCTGTGACAGTACCATGTTTTTTAAAAATTATTTTACTGTGTTTGTTTTGTGTGTATATATGTGGGTGCATACATGCTATGAGGCATATGTGAAAGTCAGAGGACAACTTGTAGGGTTTGGTTCTCCCCTTCCACTATGTAGGTCTGAATGTAGGGACTGAAGTGGCAGATGAGCTATCTCACCAGACTAGCCATGCTGTTTCATAATTACGACTCTGTAATATAACTTAAAGTCGGGGCTGGAGAAATGGCTCAGAGGTTAAGAGCACTGACTGATCTTCCAGAGGTCCTGAGTTCAATTCCCAGCAACCACATGGTGGCTCACAACCACCTATGATGAGATCTGGTACCCTCTTCCGGTATAAAGGCATATATGCAGGCAGAACACTGTATACATAATACATAAATAAAAAAAAAAAATCTTAAAAAAAAAAAAAAAAATATAACTTAAAGTCAGGTATGGTGTTAACTCCAGCAGTCTTCTTGCTAAGGATTACTTTGGCTATTCTCTTGTGCTTCTATATTAATTTTAAGATTGTTTTTCCTATTCTGTGAAAAATGGCATTATAATTTTGTTGGGGATTGCATTGAATTTGTATGTTGCTTTTGATGGTATGGTCATTTTCACAATATTATTTGACAGGTCTCACTATATAGCTCTGGCTGTCCTGGAACTCATTCTGTAGACCAGGCTGACCTTAAACCCATGGAGAGCCACCTGCCTCTTCCTTGCAAATGCTGGAATTAAAAGCATGTGCCACTATGTCCAGTTCTCTTCAATTTCTTTCAACTGTGTTTTAAAGTTTTTACTGTAGAGGTCTTTCACATACTTAGTTAGGTTTATTCCAAGGTATTTTTTAAGACTGTTGTTGTAAATGGGATTGTTTCCCTGGTTTCTTTTCAGTTTGTTTGCCATTGATGTATATGAAGGCTAATGATTTTTGTGTGTTTATTTTGTGTCTGGCCACTCTGCTCTAGGTGTCTATCAGTTTTAAGAGTTCTTCTGGTAGAGTGTTTGGAGCATGGAGTCTTATATACAGAATATACAGAATCATATCACCTACAAATAGAGAGGCACTTTTGACTTCTTCCTTGCCCATTTGTATCTGTTTATTCTTCTCTTGTCTTACTGCTGTAGTTAAGGCTTCCAGTACTATATTGTATGAGAGTGGAGAACGTGGATCACCTCCTTTGTTCCTGGTTTTAGAGGAACTACTTTGTGTTTTCCCCAATTTCGTGTGATGTCGGCTGTTGGTTTGTCATATATGTTTCTTCTATTCTGAGTTTCTTCAGAATTTTTTTCTGAATCATCCCAGCATATAGTTGGAGTTAAATCCAACTTGATCATGGTGAATGATCTTTTTGATGTGTTCTTGAATTCAGTTTGCAAGTATTTTGGTGAAAAGGTTTGCATCTAAGTGCATCAGAGAAATTTCCCTTCTTTTTTCTTTTTTATCTATCTTTGGTATCAGGGTAATACTAGCTTTATAAAAGGAATTGGGTGGTATTCCTTTCTTTGCTATTTTATTGACTAGTTTTAGATGTGTTATTGTTAGTTCTTCTTTGAAGGTCTGGGAAAACCCGCATATGACTCCATCAGGGCCTGGACTTTTTCAGTGTAGAGAGATTGAATTACTACTTCAGTCCCGCTGCTTGCTACAGGTTTGTCTAAATTGCTCATCTCCACTGGGCTTAGTTTGTATAGGTCGGATGCATCTAGAAATTCAAAATCTCATTTCTTAGATTTTCCAATCTAGTAGAATATATGCTTTCAAAGTAAGACCAAATGATTTTCTGAATCTCACTGGTATTTCAAATAATGGCTCCCTTTTCATCCCTAGTTTTATTAATTTGGGTCTGCTCTCTCTTTTGGTTTGTTTGGCTAAGGGTTTTCAATATTTCCAAAGAATCAGTTTTTGTTCCATTGATTCTTTGTACTTTAGTTCGTTTCCATCTCATTAGTTTCGGCCCTGATCTTAATGATTTCTTTCTATTGGCTGATTTGGGGGTAGTCCTGTTGTTCTCCCAGGGCCCGCAGGTAGATCATTCACTGTTCGTTATTTGTAACCTCTCTGATTTCTTAATGTAAACACTTAGAACTGTAAACCTCTTTTCCTAGGGCTGCTTTTGTTGTATCTTACAGTTTTTGAAATGTTGTGTTTTCATTTTCATTTGATTCTAAGATTTTTTTTGTGTTATGTTCTTGATTTCTTTAGGGACTCACTCATCATTTAGTAGGGTATTAATCTCCAGGAGTTTGTCTGTGTTCTGGGCTTTCTCCTTCTGTTGACTTGTAGTCTTATTCCATTGTCATGAATATGAGGAATTATTTCAATTTTCCTGTATTTATTGAAAGTTTCTTTGTGTCCTAAAACATGATTTATTTTAGAGAAAGTTCCATGGGCTTCTGAATGTATATCCTGCAGTGCTTCAATAGAATGTTCTAGAGTGACTGTTAAGTCCACTTGATCTATAATTGTTTAATTCACATATTTATTTTTAATTTAAAAATGTATATTACTTAATGTATATGAGTGTTTTGCCTGCATATATACTTTAAACAATATGTGTGTGTGGTGCCTGTGGAGGCCAGAAAAGGGTGTCAGATCTCCTGAGACTGGAATTATAGAAGATTGTGAGCTATTATGTGGTTGCTGGGATCAAACCTGTGCCCTTTGGAAGAGCAGCCAGTTCTTTTAACTGCTGAGCTTTCCCTCCTGTCCCTCTATTTATTTTTTGTTAGGAAGACTTGTCAGTTCATGCGAATGAGGTACTAAAATCACCCACCATTATTGTGCAAGGTTTAATCTGTGGCTTTATGTCTACTATAATTGTTCCTTGAAATTGAGTCCACCTGTTTGGGGGATATGTTTAGAATCATAATGTTCCCATACTCAACACTGAGTGGCTGTCTTTTCTTCCTAGTTTGGATTTGAAGCCTGTTTTGTCACATATCAGGACAGTGGCACACCTGCTTGTTCCCTAGGTCCATTCACTTGGAATACCTTTGTCCATCCTTTCAACCTGAGGTAGTATCTGTCTTCTATAGTTAGATGTGTTCTTGGAGGCAGCAAAAAGACGGTTCTTGCCTTTTGATCCATTCCACTGGTCTGTCTTTGATTGGGAAATTAACACCATTAAGAGCTAGTATTGTATATTGATTTCTGTTATTTTGTTGATTTTTGTAGTATTTGGATTTTTATTCCTTTTCTTTCCTTCCTTAACTATTATTCTAGCATGGCTTATTGTTTCCTGTGACCTTGTGGGTGGATTTTTTCTCTCTCTCTTCAGTCCAAATGACTCCTTTAGGTAACTTCTGTACAGCTGGTGTAATGTTCATACATTCCTTTAGCCTATTTTTTATCATGGAAAGTTTTTATTTTTCCTTCAATTATTGCACATAGAATTGATAGGTATAGTAGTCTGAGTTGGTAGTTATTGTCTTTCAGAGCTTGAAATACATCTGTCTAGGCTCTCATGACTTTTAAAGTTTTAGCTAATTAATCTGCTGCTATCGGATGGGCCTGCCTCTGTGGGGCTTGGTGTTTCTGTTCGCTTCTTCCTGTGTACTTTTTGTTTGGTATATTTAGTGTTTCACTTATAATATGACAGGAGGGTTCTTTTCTGGTCTTAACTGTTTGCTGTCCTAAATGCCTCCCATGTCTGGATTGGTATCTCTTCCAAACTCTGGGAAATTTTGTTGTGATGTTGTTTGTTTGTTAGGACAGAGTCTCACCGTATAGTCCTGGCTGACCTAGAACTTGCTATGTAGACCAGAATGGCCTGAGTCTTACAGAGATCTACCTGCCTCTGCCTCCCAAGTGCTGGGATTAAAGATATATACCACCATGCCTGACTTTTTAATGATTTTTTTAAGGTTTTCTGTGTCCCTAGAATTATATTTATCTTCTATAATATATAAGAATATAATAGAATTATGTTCTGTTCTAAATCTTTGTCTATTATCCATAGATTCAGTCTTTTCTGCATGCCATGTGTATTTGGAATTCCTGCTGGCACCTTGTTATTGTTTTATCTTTGTCCTTGTTGGATGGTTCCAGTTTCTCTACCTTGTCATCATCAAGCTCAGGTATTCTGTCCTTTCCTTGATCCAGTCTATTGGTGATATTTTCCACAGAGACTTTTATTTGTCTAATTGGTTTTTTTCTTCATTTCCATCATGTCACATGTCTTCAGTACAGTTCTTTGTATAATTCCTCTCTGATGACTTGCATCACCTTCCTTGTCTCATTCAGCTCTTTGGTTCTCAAACAGGCACTTATTTTCTTCTTTTATTTTATTGAACATCCTTAAAATTATTATGGTCATTCTTTTGAGTTCTTCAGCTGGCATTTCATCTAACTCACTCTCACCATTACTGTTGGATCAGTAATTTTTGGAGTTGGCTTGAGTTTTCATGTTATGTTATTGCCTAGGGATATACACATATGGAGTTATTTATTTGCTTGGTTTATTTTTTATCAGCTATATTCTTTCACTTGACATATTTACAGTGTTCATGTGGGACTTTAATGTGGTGGAGTAGAGTGTTTGGTTCAGAAAATGGTTCCTTAGTCCAAGAGCTCAGGGTACCTGGTGGAACCTCTTTATTGCTCCCTAAGTGGAATAGTGACTGTGAGATCAACCCCAGCGGTTTGAGACTCCGGCTCTGTATAGGTGGTGCAAACCAGTCAGTGACAGCAGCTCATGTGACCTCAATCGCTGCTAGAAAGAAGATGAAGAGCCAGGGACAGTATGGAGTACACTCAGATCGTAGACTGGGAGTGGGAGGGAGGTGTAGGGTCAGGAGAGGGTGGGTAAAGATGGAGGTTGGTAATACATTTTAAAAAGTGAAGTGGATAAAGTGGCTAGGAAGAGAGAGCTGGGATACTGTTGAAGTGCACAGCTATTAGGGATTGTTAAAGCTACAGAATGTTTTAATTAAGGAAAAAGAGGAGGGCTTAAGGATAAGAGAGAGGTGAAAAACCTAAGTGGAAGAACATCAGTACCAGTTCTGAAACCTAACTGAACAATACCAACAAAAGCAAAACCATCATGATACATAATATGCAAGCGCAAACATTAAACAATAGAAAATAAGAAAGGAATACTTAGAAGTGAATTGTGGGCACAGCTGCACTAAGTTGAAAGGTCACCTTTTTTCCATACCCTGTTTAGTAGCACTTTACTACAGAATACTCTGTTATTTCCAATGATATGCTCCTAAGTCATTTTAGAGAACTTTAATAGATACCATTCATATTAAATATTGGGCAGTATATAATAAGTATAGATGTGTCTTGAGTATTAACATCTTGTTTTCTTACATATGTTTAATTTACATAATTGAAAACAATTGTGTAATTGTGATCAGAGCCCTATTTGTTCCTGGATAGAATTAAGTTGTGGAGAGCACTTTCTGTTCTTGTAACGAGAGGGTAATGGGGTAGGAACACTTGAGTTCTAGAAATATGTCATGATTGTGACTCTGAAAAGCGGCTAATAGTATCATTCAGCACCTGCCTTACTTCTGGAGGCACTGTGACTGCTTTTGTTTTGTTTGATTAGAAAAACAAATGCAAGGAGGTAAAGTAATTTTGTTCAAGGGTGACATGGAAGCCAGAGATAGGACTACAGCACTTGTGTGTGTGTGTGTGTGTGTGTGTGTGTGTGTGCGCGCATTATGCTGTATGAAATTACACCCTCCCCTCATTTCCCACCTAAATCTTGTTTCAAAAAACCTTTTGCACACTACTTTCAGACACTTTGAAAACAATTTTAAATTGTGTCAGGTAATTTATTAGAAGGAGCTGTGGGGATTTTGTTTACTTTGTTTTGTTTGTTAAGATATACTCTCACTATGTAGCCATCATGGCTGGCCTCAAACTACCATGTAACCCAGGCTGGTTTAGAATTCCTGGCTGTCATCATGCCTCGGCCTCCTTGGTGCTAGGAGTGTAGGTGGTGTGATAGTTCGCTTTCTGTTGCTATGATAAACAACATGATTGAAAGCCACTTGGGGAGGAAAGGGTTTCTTCCTTTACAGGAATACTTAGGAAGTGAAGTCTTACAGGTTAGAGTTCACTATCCAACCTTAATACATGCTGCCTGGGTGTAGCAGCTTCCTGGGCCTTTGGTGCACACCCACACAGCCTCCTCAGCAATGCAATGCTTGCTGAATGAGTGCTGTCTGTGTGCTATTGCCAAGTTGTGCGGCCAGCTTGACCACAGCTGCATCAGTCTCTGAGAGCAGCTTTCCTCGGCTTAATGCTTCTGTGTCCCTGGTATCTTGAGGTCTCTGTTACAGCTTAGGCTTCACTTACACAGCTTCACACACAGCCTACTCAGGAGCTCCATGCGAGAAATCTGGCTTTGGTGGCTTTCTGGAGCCTTGGTTTAAGCCTCCATGATCCTATAATTCTTACATTTTGCATGCCTGCAAGACCAGTGCCATATAGATGATGCCAAGTTGTACCACTAGTTTAACCTAGTTCCCTTGGACCACACCTTTAGTGGCCTCTGCCTGGGACTAGTTCTCTGAGTAGTCCTGGTCCTGTAGGATGTCCTAGAAGCTCCTTTGTTCAGTCATTCTCTTTTCAGATGAGTTTGCACTGATACATGCTGGAGTTCTCTGTGGGTGAGGTCTTACCTCAAGACAGCTTCTCAGTACCATGCAAGTGCCAAGTCCCTCCGCTCTCCTCAGTGGCACTCATCCCTTTAACCACTGTGCACACTGCCAGCACCATCCCTGGCTACAGCTTTAACTCTGTTCACAACTTTAAACTTACTCATATTCCTTTCCACACCAAACTGCATGTTTTTTTTTTTTTTTTTTTTTTTGGTTTTTTCGAGACAGGGTTTCTCTGCGTAGCTTTGCGCCTTTCCTGGAGCTCACTTGGTAGCCCAGGCTGGCCTCGAACTCACAGAGATCCGCCTGGCTCTGCCTCCCGAGTGCTGGGATTAAAGGCGTGCGCCACCACCGCCCGGCCAAACTGCATGTTTTTAAAAGTATCATCCTGCTTGTCTGGTTATAAATGGCCTGGACGTCATGCTGTTTCTGAATCTCCTCCACCTACACCAAAAACTGTTTATTACTTTAGCCTTACTCAGTTTCAGGACACAGACAGAACACAGTCACATTCTTTACCAGAATGTAACACTGATGGCCTCTAGTGCAGTTCCCAGTAGCCTTTGATCTTTTCTGAAACCCCACGAGCCCAGCTCTCTCCCTCGCCACATTCCTACTAACATTCTAGTTCCCAAGCGTCATCAGAATAGCCAGAATAGCCCGTGTGCCTCTGCTTACAGCATTCTGCAGTATCTCTAGGCCACTACTCCAAACTCTTCCAGATTTCTTCTACAAGCCAGTTATAAAAAGCTACAAACCATATAGTCATGTTTATCCCAACAGCTCCACTTGGCTAGACCAGTTTTATTTTAGGTACCCGACAAGAAGCAATTTGAAGGAGCAGAGGTTTGTTCTGGCTCACAGTTGGAGGAGACAGCTCTAGGGCAGCAGGAGCGGCTGGTTCCATCTGCCAGTGGCCAGAAAGGAGAGAGACCAGTGCTGGTGATCAAAGCCGGATGTTTTAATTATGGAACGTTTTTACTGTAGATTAGCTCTGAGTTCACTGGAATTTTATAATAGCTGCTGGTGCATAAAGGGCCATCCTTTCTGTAGAAAGGTCTCCTTCCTCTGTGTACAAAGCCTTGAGTGCAAGGCTACACTTGGAAAAGGTTGGCTGTCCCAAGGCAGTACCTCCATAATGGTTTCTTGATCCCCACCCCCTCTGTGGCCTTATCCCCTCTGTGACAATCCAGCAACAGCAATTCCATCTCAGCAGAGCCCACAGAGCACTTCCAGGCAGCTGACAGCTGTCAGAGGCACTTCCTTCCACTCTTGGGTGCAGTAACCTGAAGCAGGGAGTGCTCTTCCCTTGCAGCTAACGAGGGACACCTGCTTTCTCTTCTCCTCGAAGATCAAATGCAGCTGAAAACAGTCACTTGCAGAAAGTCTGCCACTTCACAAGCCTCAGAGAAGCCAACAGTTGCTCTCCGGGGTGTGTGTGTGTGTGTGTGTGTGTGTGTGTGTGTGTGTGTGTGTGTGTGTGTGTGTGTAAGAAGTACTATGAAGGAAGTTAGGAAGATTAAAAAGACTTTGTAGTATATGTTGAGCCAGACCTTGGAAGATCCTGTGCATTACAGGCACAGTTATGAGCGTGTATGTAAGACAACTCCACACTTCCAATACATGTCCATCGCACTGTGGAATCTAGAAAGATTTTCTTTTTAATTCTTAGAACGCCATAGAAATAGGTAGTGAGGACCTTGCATAGCTCAGCTTGTTCTCTTATCAACTTGCCAACAAGTCTTATTTTCATTCCTCTGTTACCCATAATTCATTTGTAAAGAGAGCCTTTACCCTTCAGGTCACACTGTGTCATTTAATGGTCCCCTCATAATGACTCCAGTTAGCTTTAGAGACTAAACTCAGAGTTTGCTGCTGTTATGCATACTTGGTAATCACTTTTGGAAGAAAAGAAGTTAATGAAACAAAAAGTCTTAATGTTATGACCTGTAAGAGTAAAAGAAAGAAAAAGAAAAAATGGGAAAATTATAACAAAATGAAAATATATAAACATAGGATTTTCACTGACTGTAATCACTGTATCTTTCTAATTGTGTGCACAGTGATCACTTTCACGGGAGGTTAAGACAATTTAAGTACATCATAGATAACAGAGGAAATCAAGGCAAGACCAAAAAGGAGCACAAGGCTAGTGTCTTAGTTTGCTTTCTCTTGCAGTAATAAACACCATGACGTAATCAGCCTGAGAGAGGAAAGGGTTAATTGGCTTATCCTTGCACATCACAGCCCATCCTCAAGGGAAGTCAGGGCAGGGACTGAAGCAGATACTGTGAAGGAATGCTGCTCACTGGGTCTTCTCCAGGGCTTGCTCAGGTTGCTTTCTTACACAATCCATGGCCACCTGCCCAGGGGTGGCATCACTCCCAGTGGGCTGGGCCCTCTCACATCGATCATTAATAAGGAAAACTGAATGAAAAAAAAAAAGGAAATAAAAAGGAACATGACTGCTCCTAGGTATGGTGGTAGAGTTTACTGTAGATATGTGGGAGAGCATCGTCAGAGGCAGGGACTTCTGGGAGAGTCCAGAGAGGACATGCCCTGAGCCATGTGAGGAGAAGGGGCGGGAAGGGGGAGGGAAGAGGGGGGCCAGATGCAGCAGCCAGGACGCCCAAAGAGTAGACCAAATGGACCAGGTAACCAAAATAGTTGGATTATCTAAGGAAGGGCAGCCCAGTCCCTGGGCTGGAGAAGTTTAGGGGAAGGGGGAAGGGGGCAGGGTGTGCCAACCAGGAGGGCCCTGTAACAGGTAGGGACTGAGGGATGATGGGAGAAGCTGCTGTCAGGCCAACTTTGATATGTTAACTAGGCACCTTGGCCATTTGTCCCTGGTTTGAAACCTAACAAAAACAAACCCACAGACACGCCTTACAGGCCAATCAGATGCAGGCAATTCCTCAACTGACCTTTCCTCTTCCAGGTGACTCTGGCAGCACAATAGCTATGAGACAAAGCAGAGGCACAATTTCCTGCAGTATTTAAACATTTTTATGCCCAGCATGGTGACACATGCCATTCACTATTCCCAGCACTCAGGGAAGGGCAGTTAATTTTTAGTTTGAGGCCACCTAGTCGATATAGCGAGTTCCACACCAGCCGGAGCTACACAGTGAGAGCCTGTCTAAAATATGTGTACTGATTTAAAAATTGTGGGTGTGCCCATGTGCACCTGCATGCATACATAAGTCAGAGGACCATGCGGGGGCCCAGGAATCGAACCTGTCAGAATGGGCTGCAGTGCCTTTACCCATGAAGCTGTTTCTCCAGCCCATACAGATTGGGGAGGGGGATTTCTGTTTTGTTTGCTTTGTTTTTTATGTGTATGAATGTTTTTGCCTTTTTTTGCCTACATGTATGTCTATGCACCGCATATGTGGCTGGCACTCCAGGAGGCAAGAAGAGGCATTGGGTCCCTTGAAACTGCAGTTACAGAAAGTTGTAAGCTGCCATATGGGTGATGGGAACCAACCCAGGTCCTCTGCAAGAGCAGCAAGTACTCTTAACTGCTAAGCCATCTCTCCAGCTCCCCTGACCCCTACAATTTTAAACCTCAACTCCTTTTAGGTCTGATTGCAGGTCATGTAATATCTTTGACCTGAGGAGTTACAAAAACTGATAGGAGAGGTAATCTCTGAGCTCAGCATGGTCCATCCCCCATATGCTAAACCCAAATGAAAATAAGTACTTTTTACTTTATCAAGCAGCATGCTCCAATGGGAGAAGTACCTCAAACGAGGCTTCTGCATCTTCCGCTGTAGCATGCCCAATTATTTATGGGCAGGTAATAACCTTAAAGTTGAGCTTTATCCATACAGAAGAGCCATTGCTGGCTAGGTACATGCCCTCAACCCCAGCACTCAGAGTGAAGCAAAAGATCATGAGTTGGAAGCCAACCAAGCTACAAGGCAAGGCCCTGTGTTTAAAAAACAAAACCCGTACATAGACCATCAGGGCTCTGTCATCTCCAGGCTCACATTGCCCATTAGATAGTGAGACAGGACACCTGGACGGGAATGGTTGAACATATCTGTAATGGCAGCACTCAAGAGGTTGAGGCAGGAGAATGAATATTTGAGGCCAGTTTATTCTATGTAATAAAACCCTATCTCCAAAAACATATAAGAAAATGGGACACCATATCAAACTCCTCAAGAGGGAGTTGAGTTTGTCCTATGGCCCAGGCTCTGCCAATCCAACAGAACTGTACTACGGGACGGTGTGTCCACACCTCCAGCCTCTGGTCTTGGGGCCAGCAGTTGAACTGTGCCTGGTGTTCATTGTTCCTTTGTTTCCTAGGGTGCAAGTTTTGAGACTAAGTCCTCATATATGCTAAGCAAGCACACTCCCAGTGAAAATACCCCCCAGCTGCTTTTCCTTCCTTATTTACTTATTTATCTATTTACACTATTCAGGGTCTCACTACATAGACCAGGATGGCCTCAAATTCACAGAGGTCTGCCTGCCACCTCCTAAGTACTGAGATTAAAGGCGTGTGCCATCATGCCTGACTTTTTCTTTTTCAGGCAGTCTCACTAAGTTGCCCAGCTTGCTCTTAAATTCCCTCTATTGCCCAGGCAAGCTTTGAACTTGTGATCCTCCTGCCTGAACCTCCCAAGTGCTGGGATATCATACATTTTACCTAGCCCGCCTCAACATTACTACTTTGGAAGGTGTTTGTTGTTTGTAGACAGGATCTTATTTTGTATACCGGGCTAACCTGGGATTTTCAGCAGCCCTCCTTCTCGGCTTCCCAATTGCTGGAAGGTTTGAGCCACCACACTCAACCAAACATTATTCCCAGTGAGAGAATTTACATTTTAAAAGAAGACAGTCCTGTTTGCCTCTTGTGATTGGGCAGACAGTAAACAAGTCAAGGCATTGCAGATACTCCCTTAAGGGCTCTGAAAGACTGGGTCTCCACTTGTGCACAGGGAAAGGAAGGCTCTGTCCGTAAGTGCATTAAGGACTGAACTGGTGGCATCCACCATGCCTATAATCGCACTTTACTACTAATGAATTTTCAAACCCGCAGCTCTCTCAGAACTTGTAAAGAAATGTTTCTCTTAGGTTGCAGAGAGCACGTGCTGGAAGATGCAAAGCCTGAATCCATCACTGACACTGCGGACCTGGCCCTGCCCCCCGAAATGCCGATTCTGATCGACTTCCATGCTCTGAAAGATATCCTGGGGCCACCACTATATGAGCTAGAGGTGAAAATTCTTATAACTGTATTTACATGGATGCTTACACGGTATCGGGCAAGTGGAATTGTGGTTTCTGAAGCTGAAGTTCTGTCTTAAATGGGAAATTTCCCTGTGTACTGTTACATGTCATAATGTGGATCTGTAAGGGAAGAGACCCTGGTCATGTCCTCTTCTGGGCAGCCAGGCTGGCTTGATTTAGTCATCCGCTCCATCTCAGGAGTGGCTCATGCTAGTGGATTGCTGCTGCAGAGAATCCCATCTTCTAGTGCATGGATTTTAATCAAGGATGTCTTGTGCCACTGAGGGCTTGGGAAAGAGGCAGGGAATCTGCCTGGTTCCCGCTGTGTGAAAGCAAGAATCCAGCTTTAGTGTCAGACAGCTGCTAGTGTCTTTCAGGAGCCTGCTGACCCATGGATAATCCCTTTGGGGTTAAACCGAGTGTTGAGCTCACCCTATTACTGTTCTTTTCTGCTTTTCCCTTTCCTATTTCACAGAATGACTAAGAGCCAGGACGAGCTGAGGCAGCAGATGGACATAAGTTATAGAATAGGATGTTGAAGGCATTATGACATGTTTGGGAGTGTTTAGATGTTCAGGGTGCTTTCACAGTTCCTAGGAAAGCTTTGTAAAGATGTCTAGAAAATGAATCTGTTAAAACATGCATAAGGCAGTCTCTAGCAAAAATTCAAAATCATTACCAGTGATGATGGTTTTTCCCAAGGGCTCACAAACAAAGGGGAGAAGAAACCCTCCCTGCACCCATCTTCCTTGCTCACGTATTAATTTTTGAACTGGCTGTCGAAGGTAATGAGCCTCCCCGACAAAGCTCCCAGTCACCAGAACTGTCCTTGTTTATTCTTGCTGGCAAATCTGAACTGGAACCACACAACCAAGGCATTTGGGCCGTTTGCATTCTTAAGATACCATGGATTTGAATTTAAAAACTTTTAAAGAAATTGAGCTTAATTTTTGTTGAGAACAGTAGTTAATCTTTCTCGCTGTTAGAGTCAGTGAGTTTGTGAGTGAAGACGGGTTCTGATCCCATGTTCTGATCCACTTTCTCTAGACTTCAGAAAAAAGCTCATTCCACCAGTTCTCTGAGAATTTAAACTATTTAAACAAAGAGTTGATGTTGAGTTTCTGCTGTTCCAAGAGCCCTGGCAGAGAAAGAGCAGGAAGAACAGAAAGGAAAAGCTGTACACATGGCTTAGCAGTGCTCCTTGATGTTGCTTTCTTTTCCTAACAGCTTCTTAGCTGTTACATGGGACTACTTTACCAGTGGAATGGAAAGGAGGACTCCAGCAGGCGGTTTGCAAGCCCACTCTTACCCTAAGAGTCTGCTCTGATGCTGTCCCTCTCCCCAGACAGGGACCTCGCCTCTCCAGGGCCCCTGCAGAAACAGGCACTTTGTGGATGCACTTGTGGCTTGCTCCACTTGCTCCACATTCTTCCTCTGTCCGTGGTCTGTCATTCCTGGGGCACATTCCCATTTATATTCTGTAATGTTTGCCAGGGCCTTACTAGGACACCATGGCTCTTTTTGAAAGGAATGGAGTGACCGTAAAATCTTGGCATGTCCACAAGTCTTCCTCTAAACTAAAAGAGTCAAAAGAACTCTGCATGTTTGAAGATGCCATTATTTTAGTCATGTGAGGTAAAAGCATTATCAACTTGGCCACAATTAGATATGCAAATGCTTCTTAGAAGTTGATATTTGGCCGGGCGGTGGTGGCGCACGCCTTTAATCCCAGCACTCGGGAGGCAGAGCCAGGCGGATCTCTGTGAGTTCGAGGCCAGCCTGGTCTACCAAGTGAGTTCCAGGAAAGGCGCAAAGCTACACAGAGAAACCCTGTCTCGAAAAAACCAAAAAAAAAAAAAAAAAAAAAAAGAAGTTGATATTTGAAGTTTTAAAACCAATAGGGCTGAAGAAACAACTCAGCAGCAATGCCACTAAGAGACCCAGTCTAGTGTCCAATAACCTTTTCTTTAAACGTGCTAAATGTTTCCTTGTTCTGCATGAGTGTAACTGGCAGTATGAGTGGGAACATAACACAACTCTCCTTGAGGGCTGGGGTTAGAGTTCAGAGGTACACACTGTCTGCCTAACGCGCACAGGCATTGAAGGGCAGGGATGAACCTGAGATGCTCTTATTCTACTTTGACGCATAGTGAGAAAAACATTCTTTGTGTAGCCTTAACTGAACTTGGCTGTCTTGGAACTCTCTCTGTAGACCAAACTGGCCTCAGACTCAGAGATCCACCTGCCTTTGCCTCCTGAGTGCTGGGATTAAAGGTGTGCGCCACCACTGCCCAGTGAGAAAAACATTCTTAAAAGGTTTTGTGTGTGTTTGCGCACAGGCACATGTCACAGTATGCATGTGGAGGTCAGGGAACATATTTTGGGAGTCGGTTCTCTCACCATATGGGTTCTTCTGTGAATCAAACTCAGGACATGAGGCTTGGCAGCAAGCACCTTTAGCAGCTGAGCCATCTCTCCAGCCCTAGAAAACAGTCTAAACCTCAAGTGTCCACCTGTCCTAGCTGATAGAACCGCTGACTCCACAAATCGGTAGTAATAATGGGTAAACAGGGTTTTGAATTGTTTTGTTGAGTCACTTCTTAAGAAACTCTGTAAAACACAGCTTGCTCTGTAGAGGGGCCAGGATTTAGGATTGCATTTAAGAGATGTTTGGGCTCTCCATGAGCTTGATTGTTGAGTTTTATGTGAGAACACAAAACCTCAGGACTCCAAATCTAAGAATTCCAGGTTCTTTCCTTGAATAACTGTACTAACCTTGACCACAGGGATCTGCTGTTTGATCATAATTTCATTCTCTTGTTTGTGTATGGCATGCAGGCTGTCACTGCTCTCCACCTCAGGTCAGTCTTCACTTACTATGAGTCTTGACACTTTCAGCCTGGCCACACCCACTCTTCCAGTTAACAATCTCCCAGTCTCCTGCCCAGAATACCAAGATTCTCAAGCAGACAGTGTTAGGAAAGTAGCACGTACGTAAGCATGCGCACATATGGCAGGCATGCCAGTCCACTTGCATGCCATGATATACATGTGGAAGTCAGAGGATAACTGCCTTCCCACCTTGTTTTTCAGGCAGGGTGTTGCTGAAGTTTTCCTGGTCCTGCCTGGTCCACAGTCAGGACAAATCTCTCTCACCCGCCAGTCCTGCAGTCAAGTAAACACACAGAGACACTTATATTATTTATTTATAAACTGTATGGCCAAGGCAGGCTTCTTGGTATCTAATCTTTAATCTAAGCTTGTGGCTTACCAGTATCTTACATGGTAGCAGCTGGCAGTGTCTCCTCACTCATCCTTCTTCTACCTCGCATTCTCCTCTCTTGTCCCACCTACACTATGGCAGGGTCCTTCTTGGTTTTGACACCACATATATCAAGCTAACTGGTGCTGTGGATATCTGTGTGCTGTGAATGTGTTGTTCTGATTGGTTAATAAATAAAGTGCTGATTGGCCAGTAGCCAGGCAGGAAGTATAGGCGGGACAAAGAGAGGAGAATGCTGGGAAGTGGAAGGCTGAGTCAGTAGACACTGCCAGTTGCCACCATGAGAAGATGTAAAGTACTGGTAAGCCACAAGCCACATGGCAACTAATGGGTTAAGATATAAGAACTAGATAACAAGAAGCCTGCCACAGCCTTACAGTTTATAAGTAATGTAAGTCTCTGTGTTTTTACTTGGGTCTGAGTGGCTGTGGGCCTGGCAAGACTGGAGAAATCTCCAGCTACAAACTGGTATGCAAGTTTCAATGATTTTCCATCTCTGCCTCCAATTGCCTGTAGGAATGCTGAGATTAAATGCACATTGCCATGCTCGGCTTCTTACTTGAGCCTGGAATTGAACTCAGGACATCAGATTTACAGAGCAAGCTCTTTTACCTACAGCATCATCTCCCCAGTCTAGTTTCTTTCTTTTTAAATTTTATGTGTATGGGTGTTTTGCCTGAATGTTTGTCTACGTACCACTTGCATCCTTGGTGCCCATGGAGGCCAGAAGAGGGAATGGGATGCCCTGAAACTGGAGTTAACAGGCAGCTGGCTGTGAGCTGCCATGTGAGTGCCATTAGCTGAATCGGGATCCTCTACAAGACCACTAAGTGACCTTGACTGCTGACTCATTTCTCCATCCCCTTGCCTGGTTTCTTGAAGCAACATGGTTAATAGTTTTGAGGATTCAGCTGTAAAAATGTGATGGACAGCTAATAAAATTTTAATTAATAATTGTAGCTTACTGTGTTAAAGATGACTTTGCGTTCTTAAGATTATTCTTTAGGGTTAGTTCATCCAGCCCAGGAAAGAAGCCATGCAATAAAAAGAATAAGAAAATTGATTCCTGTACTAATTTTTTAAGATTGTGAACAGTTTTATCATCTATTTGTCTTGTTCTTAAACAGCACTGGCCTATCTTTCCCATCTTTCTCATTAAATACAGCACAGAGCAGGTGCTGGTGCTAGAGGAAGTGACTGTGGGTGAGCGGGGCTGGTGCCCATGGATAGCTAAGTCTGCTGTCTCCCCGTGAAGTGAAAGGTCAAAGTTAGCTCTTAACGTAGGTGACTACCCAGTGGCTCCCCTGATGCCTGTTTTCTCTGCCACACCTGCTAGAGGAAGACGGTGTGAGCACCCAGTCTTCTATCAGAAGCCAGCCAGTCTCTGCTGTCCCATAGTGACACAGGTACCTGACAGTGGAGAAACCTCACAGTGCATTGGTACTGGGTGACATACTGTACTTATTTCCTCTGCCTCTGGTAACACAACAGAATGGGCAGTCTGGAGACATGGGGTACAGCAAAGTTAGCACTGCTGTCTCTAACTGCTACTTTGCATTTTCATACCTGGGATGTGCCAACCTATAGTTTATCACCTAGACTCATAATCCCAGCTAAGCAGCTCTCTCTAGTTAAACTGCAGCCACGCAGCACGGGGCTGTCCCATGCCTGAGTCTAGGATATCACTAGGGAGTGGCAGTGTTTCTGCAGTAGCAACAGAAAGCCTTCGAGAGATTCTGCTTCTCGGCTGAGTGTCAGGGAGAGGAGTGCTGCTCCCTGAGGCATGTGCACTGAGAGAAGGACTCTTTCCTGAAAGTCAAGGCATATATAACTGGACCCAGCTCTGGAAGTCAGTGACTCACCCACGTTTTAGAGCTAAACTGCATCCGGCAAATACTAAATAAGAAGTGTACGTATCTCTGTGGCAGAAAACAGGGTAGTAAAAGGTATGACTCCAAATAATCTCAGGTACAGAGTTCTCAGAGATTAGTGCTTAAGCTTGCCCTGGGAAGGCAGAATCTTAGAGGACAGTACAATTAAATGCTCTGGAAACAATTTCATGTTGATGTAGCTGATCACTTTTTCTTCCTTCAAGGTATCTGAGCGTTTGAGTCAGCCTGGAGTGGCAATAGGATTAGCATGGACTCCCTTGGGTGGCAAAATCATGTTCGTGGAGGCAAGTAGAATGGACGGTGAAGGCCAGCTAACACTGACCGGCCAGCTCGGGGACGTCATGAAGGAGTCTGCCCATCTTGCCATTAGCTGGCTTCGAAGCAATGCAAAGAAATACCACCTGACTAATGGTACATGGCCTAGCGGGTGTGGGGACCCAGCTGGAAGGAGGGCGCTGGGATCATGATCCAGGAAGCATCTTAGAGTGTGTGACAAATGTGACCCATTCAGTAAAGTCTAGGGCTTGGCTTCTGAATGCCTACGGAGACTCTAGTGATTATGTTAGAACTATCTGGCTTAGTGCCTGAACTAGAAACAAGAGCAAAGGTTTGTTTTAAATCATACTTAGAGTGAATTTTTCTGTCCAGACCTCACTCTAAGTACACTATCCATTAATATTTTTTGAAGGATCCATTTTACACAAAACATCCATTTTTGTGTTTGGTTTTATTCAGAGGAAAAAAAAATGTGTTTAATTTTTCTACATTAAAATCCTTTTTTCCCCCCTTTTAAAGCTTTTGGAAGTTTTGATCTTCTTGACAACACAGACATCCATCTGCACTTCCCAGCTGGAGCTGTCACAAAAGATGGACCATCTGCTGGTGTTACCATAGTAACTTGTCTCGCCTCACTTTTCAGTGGGCGGCTGGTGCGTTCAGATGTAGCCATGACTGGGGAAATTACTCTGAGAGGGCTTGTTCTCCCAGTAAGTATAGAAAACATTCATGTGCTTGTCATTTTTACTCAAATTAATATTTTTAAACTTACATGAATAGTAGTTTGCCTTATTTTTGTAAAAACTTTGGTTTAAAATAGACATTAAAAATGTAATCTGTAACTAATTTATATTTTAAACTTTGGGTCAAGTAAAAGAAAACCTGACTCTCTCCATGTTCCCTTGTCATCTAAAAAGATTTATTAGTGTGGTTGACAGGAAGATCAAGGTCTGCAGTTTCTCTACTTAGCAGTTAAAGTGCCTTGCACGTACATAAAGTCAGATGGTTGCTTTTAAGCTCAACCCACACTTCTTGAAGTTCATTTGAGACATTCTAGAACCTTGTAGAAATCTTAGATTACCGTAATTGGCAAGTGTATAGCAAAACTAGCAGCATAGAAATGGGAACTGAATTAAAATGAGTTCCAGGACAGCCAGGGCTGCTACACAGAGAAACCCTGTCTCCAAAAACAAACAAAACAAAAACAAAAAACAAAAGATTGACAGATCCATAGGAAAAAAAGAGCTAATGTGCTTTATTCTGCAAAATATGAATGAAAGTAGATTATAGAATTGCCAATTAAGAACATGAAAGGGGCCAGGCACACACACCTAAAACCCCAGCAACTCAGGAAGACTGAAGCAGCATGAGCAACTTAGTGAGACCCTGCCTCAAAGTAAAAAGGAGCCAGAGATAGGCCTCAGTAGCAGAGGACTTTCTTAGCCTTGCATGTAAGACTCAGTTCAATTCCTAATATTGGAAAACCACTGAAACTATTGTGCCCCAAGATTTTCAATCAACCATGCAAATATGAAGAAAAGTGGTAGAACTTTAAAAAACATCGCTAAGGCTAAAATAAAAGGGAATCTTATAGGTGGAGTTAAAGAATGACTAGGAAAATAATATACAGTATAATCAGTCTGACATGTCCAACATCTGACAGGAATTAGAGCAAACAGGAAGATGGACTAGAACAAATAACCAAAGAAATAACAGAGCATGTCCTGGAGTGGAAAGACTACACCAAGCAGCCAAGATGTTCTCAGGAGTTCTCAGCTCACTGAGTAACAGTGGATATAAAGTGTAACCGGATTATATATCAGCTCACTGAATAACAGTGGACATACAGTGTAACAGGATTATATCAGCTCACTGAGTAACAGTGGATATACAGTGTAACAGGATTATATCAGCTCACTGAGTAACAGTGGATATACAGTGTAACAGGATTATGTATCGTGTCTGTGTCAATCAAGTGTGAGTGTAAAAACAGACATTTCACACTGGAAGGAAGCAGTCTGTCTCAGAATTTTCTCTGAAGAAGGCACTCCAGAAAAGTGCAGTCTGGGGCAGAGTGACAGCTGTGTAAGAAGGCCTACAGCTAGCCAGTTAGGCTGGATCCCATGTGGGGAGACCCGGGGACTTAGCCCTTTTCTGGTTCAGGGCCTTGACTGCAGGCCACAGTCACCTGGGTGACTCAACAAGAGGACCTGCTTCTGTATGATGCATAGGAGGCCCAAGTCCTCACCTTGTGGGTTTTCCCACTCTGTGTAGATAACTTCAAACATGATACCTTGCTACCTCTAGGGCAAGTGGTCCAAGATCTAGGCAGGAACTTTCTTTTTATGCCTTAGTGATACAACTCACATAGCATCACTTCCATATGCTTCTTACAGACAGGTTACAAAGTCAGGTTCACATTGGAGAGAAAGGGAATCAGACCCCATCGTTTGTGAAGGAACCACTGTGGGCATAGCTTTCTGTTTGTTTTTAATACACAAGAGGGGCCAGCCCTGGTGGCACATGCCTTTAATCCCACCCAGCACTTGGGAGCAGGAAACAGTAGCAGATGGATCTCTATGAGTAAAGGCCAGGGTAATCTACAGTGATTTTTGTCACAAAACAACAAAAAAACAACAGAGCTAGTTTGGAGTGTTCTCATTTTTAGGTGGCACAAAGGTCTTCTTCGCTTTGTGGTAATGAAGGCAATGATCTCATAACACAATTGAGCTTCTTCTGTAAGACCAGTTCTGTTTGTTCATTTAACTTTTAAAACTTTATTTTATAAAAAACAAAATTGTATATATTAAGATACAGGTCACATTATATAACATTTAAATCAACATATTTATTTCCTCCATTTGTCATTTCTTTATGGCGAAAATCTCCAAAATCCTTTCTTCTAGCTAAGAATAGTATAACAAAGCTAATGTAATGCTGCCACGGAATCAACCGAAATACAAGGTTGTAATGACATATATATGTATTTTTTAAAGGTATCCATAGCCATCATAATTTCAGATTTTCTCTCATTAAAAATATTTAATATGGAAGTAACACAAACATTTTTAAAATAGGCTACCATTAAGCCTTTTAGTGGCATCCCAACTCATACTATTAACAAATGGGAGGTGGGCTGAATATCTAAGCCAGTGATAGTTCAGTGAAAAGGAGATCCCCTTGGCAGACAATAACCCCTGACAGCTGTCTTCTCTTACTAACAGGTGGGGGGAATTAAAGACAAGGTACTCGCAGCACATCGAGCAGGGCTGAAGCATGTCATAATTCCCAAGAGGAATGAGAAAGACCTTGAAGAAATCCCAAGCAACGTCAGACAGGATCTAAGTTTCGTCACAGCAAGCTGCCTGGATGAAGTTCTAAATGCAGCTTTTGATGGTGGCTTTACTGTCAAGACCAGACCTGGTCTCATTGACAGCAAACTTTAGGCCCCAACTTCAGTTGGAATTTCAATTATGAGGTGCCAGGAGGTCCTGGTAAGGCTGGTTTTAGGCACCAGTAAGAGTAAGCAAAATATCTCTATAATTTGTGGACATAATCAAAATAGCAATGGGTCTGTTCAAGTAGCTGTTGATGTTTATTACAGCAATGTTAGTTTAATAAAGAATTAAACCTTGAAGTGTGGTCTTCAGTGGGATTGGTGTCCCTGGAAAAGATACACAACAGAGGTTCTCTGTGGTCCCAGAACAAAAAAAAAAAAAAAAAAAAAAATCTTGCTAGAAATGTCAACCATCAGGCCTACTACAGACCTGAATCCAACTCAGAGATGTGAGTAGCGATCCAGGAATCCCTCTGATGTGTCTGATGTGCTTGATAACTGGGTGAGTCAAGTGTGGCAGCACATGCACTCAGGAGGCAGAGGCAGGTGGATCTCTTGACGTTTAAAGTCAGCCTGGTCTACACACCAAGTTTCAGGACAGCCAGGACTACACAGGGAGACCCTATCTCAAAATAAATAACAGTTCACATATACTTTTAACTCTGGAGACCCATATACACTTTACTGGATCCTGTAACTAGTCACTTAGAAGGAAATCTAGCAAAGACAAAACTCTAGGCAACTGTTCTTGTTAAGAATCTAGGATGAGGCCCACACATGACAGTACAGGTCTTAAGCTGAGGCATATGTTGGATTACAGGAACACAAGGCCTGTGTTTTGCCTGTAACTCAAAAAAACTACAGGCCCAAGCTGTGTTCTGGGATGATCCCTAAACTTGGAATCATTTGTTTATGCCAAATCCCAAGTACATCAACTTCCCATGGCTGTCCTCTCCTATGGCTCAGCCCAAGGCACCAAGATGAAGGCCCCTTGTACTTACTAGTTTTCTGGATCTGTTTCATACATGTTCATGTGTGAAATAATAGTATTATTGCTGATTCAACAGAATGCAATGTAAACAATGCAATTTTAATTCTTGAGTCAGAATCGTACATTACAAAATGTAAGAGCTATTATAAAGATACTTTTGATACTTCCTGGATGAGAATGGGGTATGCAAGTTACCTGAAACCCTACTCAGGCCTGCTAATAAAATCTCTGGAGGAAATGCCAAACCAGGACTACTTGGGGCCCTCACAGCACTTGATGAGGTGCCAGCCTCTATAATCTTACACAAGGAGTAAAGGAACACCGAGCTCTGCCTCATACCTGCCTGAGGTGTTGACAGAACATGTTAAAGCTCCAGCTTCTCTTGGTCCTAGACATCAGCACACTTCACAGGCCATCTTCTGTGCTGTCTGAAGTATGTATTTCTTTTTTTAGAAAGATTTGTGCCCATCTTTGTGTGTGTGTGTGTGTGTGTGTGTGTGTGTGTGTGTGCGTGCGTGCATGCATATGGGCACTGAAGAGGCCCAAAGAGGGACTCAGATGTTCCCCTGCAGCTGGAGTTACCAGTGGTTGTGAGCTGCCTGGTGTGGGTTCTGGAAACTGAATTTAGGTCTTCAGCAAGAACAGTGAGCATTCTCAACTGGAAAGCTATCTCTCCAGCCCATCTTTCCTTTTGAAAGGAGCCATTTGGGGTTTAACAGTATGGTTTTTGTTTTTCTAACACTGTTTTTGGTTTGCTAAGGAGGAGTTTTTGATCTGAGAAAATGTGCATAAAATTCACCAATATAACCACTTACAAGTATTTAATTCAGGGACCTCTGTGGCATTCAGTGTTCCCACTGTCCATGATTTTTTTAGCACAAACAACTGAACTCATCCCCCCAATTGCAGACCTGGTAACCACTCTGCCATTTTCCTTATTCTAAGGGCTTTGAAGGTTTTTCGTTTGTTTTGTTGTTCTCCTTGTCTGACATCTCAGCAGGTGGTCAAGTTTATCCCTATATCATGTATCATGCTGAACAAGCCACTGTACACATATGGCACCTTTTGTTTATCCATTCCTCTACTGTTTTGTGACAAATCCCTGCTTTTCTAATTATTTTGGGAAGTGTGCACAGAAGTAGAACTTTTGTGGTGGTGCTCTGATCAGAATGCCTTCCCAAAGTGCATGTGTTCCACTCTCACTAGGAAAGGGCTCAAGAGAACTAGCTAGTTACTTTGTATGGGCATACTTCTCTACCAGGTTAGCACTGAGGTGACATCTTACACATAGGGGCATTTAGCCCCCTCACCAACCCTGACCTCCAACTTCTGCCTCCAGATCTGTGAGAAATGCTTTTGTCCTTTACTAGCCACAAACAACTGAGATAGTCTATCCAACTTTCTGACTCTGCCTGCGTACGTATGTGTACATGCACTAGGGACTAAATACAAAATACTAAATACTAAACAACACCTCAACCCCAACTCCAGCCCCAGCTCCAGCTTTTCTACCTTGGCCATACCATTTGGAATTCTCACATGCACATAAGTTTTCAGGTATCAAAGTCCAACGAAGCTGTAAGTACCTTGGTTATCAACTTTATAGGACAGTTTCAGTTGGTTCTGCCCATTTATCATTCCTCTGGATTTTTCTATGTATTACAAAATAAGACTCTGAGGTCCTGAGTCACATAATAATCTATATGCAAATTTAGGGGCAAATGCCTTCTGTTTTAGTTGTTCCTAAAATATTTAATAGCAGTTGGTAAATCAGTGACTATAAGTAAGATACCAGATTATAAATGATATAAAACATACATGAATCTTTAAAAAACACCAGGTCAGTGTATATACTAAAACATTATTTTCTTTCCTCTTCCCTGATAGCAATTAAAATTTGTATTCTGGACTAGAGGTATAATACAGTAGAATGCCTGCTTAGCACTGGAGAGGCTATGGCTTCAATCTCTGAAATACAAACCAACTTGTGGCCATACCACATACCCTCTTCATAAAAGTGGGGACACAAGGGTCTCGTTGACAGCACCAACTCCCAAGTCAGAGGCAGTCACCGAGTACATCGATTCCCATCTGGGTACGGTGGTTAGTGATGTCTGCCATTCATTTCCAATACTAGATGAAGGAACAGTCACTTTTCATTGCTGTAACAGAATAACCTGAGAAAAAGACTTCTTTGGGCTTATGGTTTCAGGTTGCCATCCACAGCTGAGCTGCCCGCCCTATCGCTGTGGGCTTGCGTTGAAGGAGAACACCATGGTGGGAAGGAAAGGCAGCTGGAAGCAGAAGAGCCAGAGAGGAAGATCTAAAGACAAGATGCATCTTTCCAAAATATATTCCCCAGTGACATAACTTCCTCCAACTAGCTCTCCCCAAACAATCTATTCAGCCATCAACATATCCACTGATGAATTTATCAGTGACCAACTTTTCAATACCATCATCGGGGTCAAGCCTTTGACACCAGCCATTTTGGAGGATGCTTCATGTCAAGATACATCTCCCCCACCAAAACCAACGCAAATCAGGTCGTCACCTGCAGAGGACAAAAGCACTTAGTTTCTTCCCTATGAAAATTACATGAAGTAAACCACACTATTAGTAAGAGTCTTGACAGTAAGTCACACAAAAGTATATATTAATTTTGACAATTCTTCCAAATATAAAATGCAGCTGGGATTATTCACTAGTTTTGTTTAATGCAATAACATGTTCATCACATTACTCAGACCCAAAGGTCCCCGGGAGACCCCTAGCAGCTCCTTCAGACAAGAGAAGTAGGCTTATTCAGTCTCTGATTTGATAGTTAAGATCCAACACTAAAGCACTTCTCCTTGTTGTATTAACACACAGTGTGCCTTACAATGAAATTATTCCTTATTAAAAACAACAAATGAGCTGGACATGGTTTTACTCCCCACCAAATGCTGAGAATCCAAGGTCTTATGGAGCAAGTTCCAAGCTAGCCAATGCTGCAGAGCTGCACTTCAAGACCTGGCTTCTTCATTAAAGAGGTATCAAAAGGATTTTAATTCTAGGAAAAATTTGTTTTCAATAACAATTCACTTCAGATATACTATAGTGCTTTGTATGAAAGCTAACTTTTGTTTGGGTAATGCCAGCTTGAAAAATAGGAGTTTCTTTTGGTAAATGATGTAACCAGCTTACCTGGGTAAGTCAGACACTGAGAACTCTTGTGTGTTTTATACACCCACAATGGAATACTGCTCAGTCTACCTGCTTCCACACTATCCATACCTTTTTTTTTTTTGAGACAGGGTCTTGCTGTGTAGCCCAGGCATGCTGCTTAACTGCTTATGCAGTGGTATGTTATGATCCTCCTCCTACAGCCTCCCAAGTGCTGATTTGGGATTACCTTTTTTAGATAATGCATACAGTGGCAGGACCAGGAAGTAATATGCTCTACCCACTCTGTTACATTCTGATCTTATTTCTGTCCAACTAATGAGATGGTCGCAAACTGACCCCAGGTATATTTAGTTTGATCCAGTGTTGGGTTGGTTGTGGGTATTTTGTTTTGGTAACTTAAAAAAGTTTTTTTTTTCAATTTGTTATGTGTACAGGTATTTTACCTGTATATATCTGAGTACCATGTGCATGTCTGGTGCTCATGGAGGCTGGAAGGCATCAGATCCCCTGGAACTGGAGTTACAGACAGTTGTGAGCTGCCACAAGAGCACTGGGAACTGAACCCAGGTCCTTTGGAAGAGCAGCTAGTGCTCTCAGCCACCGACTCCTCTCTCCAGCCCACTTTTTATTTTTAAATTTGGATTACTTAACTAGATTTTCCTTTCAGAAATCTGAATAAATTCTACATTTTATTTATCATCATTGTAGATGTTCCTGAATTTGAAGAGCTCTGGAATTCTTTGAGGGCAGAAAATGAGAAATGAGTGTCACTTTTTCTGAATTAAAGTCACCTAAGTGTACATGGCATAAATGTGAGCTTTCAAGTCATACACACAGTTTAAAAAATTAAAGCAAAGGTAAACTTCCACCAATCACCGATACACATTAAACTGGTCCAGGACTTAATTCAGTATGACAAACTCAAGCTTAAGAGGTAGGGGTGTAGCATGAGAGGCCCTAGTTTGATCCAGAGCAACACAAACAGGAGTATTAAAAGCAAAAGAACAAGGTCAAGGAGGATCATGTATACCTACCCATAAAACTTCTGAAAGATACCAAGAGGGTCAAGGGACAATAGAAATTATCCATTCTAACAAACAATATAAAGACAAGAGTTCACTTTTGTATGCCAAATCACAAAGGAACAAAGAAATGTAGCTACATTTCTCATCTGTGGGGGTCAAGAATATAAAGACTTAATAGCTAATAAATGTTAATGTGTCAACCTTACCTGCTGCTAAATATACATAAAATATGCCTTCACTTGCTAAAATTAGCAAAAACAGAAGGTAAACAAAGTCCTTCACAAAGTAAGTTTACCTTCACAAAGGTAAACAAAGACCCACAAAGTCCTTCTGTGGGTCCCACTGAAGCCTCTCCAGAGAGCACTGCTAAAAAGGTCAAGACTTTTAAAATATTAATGCCCAAAACATATTTAGATAGATAGATAGATAGATAGATAGATAGATATAGATAGATAGATAGATAGATAGATAGATAGATAGATAGATAGATAGATAGATAGACAGCTAGAGATAGATAGATAGATAGATAGATAGATAGATAGATAGATAGATAGATAGATAGATAGATAGATTAGATAGATATTAGAATGTACAGGCTAATTTGTATGTAGCAAAAATAAAAAATATTGACATACAACAAAATATCAGCTAAGATTACAGTGAGTGGTCAAGTTTCTAAAATGTTTTTGCTAGGGATTCAGTTTAGTGGAATGCTTGCTTGTGGGTTATGCAGAGGCCCTAGGTTCAAGCCCAATAATAACCCAAAAAAAAAAAAGGTCTCAGTTTTGTTTTTGTTTTTGTTTTTCTGTTTTCAAGACAAAGCCTTACTGTGTAGAGCAGGCTGACCTCAAACTCTTGAGTCTGCCTTGGCCTTCAAGCTCTGAGATTATAAGCATGAACCATGACCAGCCTTCCGAAGACCATCAAAATGGTGAAGTCTAAGGTGATCAATGTATGTATTAAGGGTTACAGAAATAACCAATCAACATTCTCAAATGTTGTGTATAAGAATACGCACATGCATTTAACTAGTAAAATAAAAATGTTAGCTCACTTCATGGAGGAGAGTATGGATTTCTACTGGATATGCCGTTTTGAGTCTGGGCAAAATACAGTGAAACCACAAAATGGCATTCCCCCAGACATATACTCAGTTGCTTTTTGGCCATCTTATCTGTCACCATAGCATTTGGGGGACTGAGGTGAGATGTAGGATTCAGGGCCTTCCCAGGGCTAGCAAGACCTTGTCTCAACATACACACAAGCTGCTTTTCTAAATTTTCATGCAAATAAAAATCTGGTTGTAATCTGTGGCTAAACTATTCCTTTCACCCAAATATAGCTACATAAGCATATGACAACCAATTCACTAGAAGGCTTACCTGGTCTAAAAATGGCTAACAGAACCAAGCTCCATAATCCAGAATTGGAAATAGGATAAAGGAGAAACGCAAATTAATCCTCAATGACTTTCTAAGCTTAGGGTACCCACTAGGAAAACACAAAATTATCAATGGCAGATTTCTGCTGTGTGCCTGAGTGTAACTAGAAACATGACTCTAAAGGTAAAATCCAGGGCCCCACACTGGCTAGATGCTTATGTTGTGTGAAGCACTGTTTCAGGTTAAAGTACTAGTTTCTCATTTAACCCTTCACATACTCATCATAATTTAACACATTAGGAAACTGAGCCCAAGGTCAGACAGCTGGCTAAGTTGGGTAAAGGTAAACTGGTACATAGGAACTTGGCAATCAGGCTATATAGTCAAGACTCTACCATGGGAAATATGAAATAATAAAACAACTTACTTTTTATAAAGGAAAACTGTGATCAGCATGAATTAGCCATACTCCGAATGTCCTTTTGGGAATCAAAACAGGAGGGGTGGGGGCGCCTAGTCTTTTCTGTGCTTCAGAATAAAACTAACACACTTCAAACGGTGGCATACAATCTTCTGCTCTAAAATACAGACTGGAACAGGAAAATACCTTTGGACTTTATCAAAGAGCTCTATTTATTAGCCCAGTGGTAGAGTGCTTGCTTAGCAAGTGCTAGGCCTCAGTTCTGTCCTCAGCTCCAGGGGTAAAAAAACCAACCAACCTAGAGCTCAAGTAAACACATTAAGATTTTTTTTAATTTGCCAGATAATCTTTTAATGAGAATTATAAAAGACCAAAAACATTTTTTGCAAACTGCCTTTTTTTAAAAACAAATGATTTACTTTAATTACAAATACTGTGTATGATGATGCACTCTTTTGCAAAACCAATAAATGCAAGAACCAATTTAAACATGTGATTTGCCCAAGACATTTGAAGAGAGGAAAAGCCTGATTTTTTTAAAATATTTATAGAAATCAGAGTTTACTCCCTAACCTAACCTTTCAAAGAGTAAGCCTGGCAGTGTGACTCACACAGACAAGACCATCCTACACCTGCTGCAGCTGTGACAGCTGCTCTCACGTCGCCTTTCCTTTCTGGAATTCCTATTTTCACAAAAGGGCTGAATTAAAAATATTTCTAATAAATTGACTGAAGGAAAAGAAAGTATGTACTGAACACAAACTTTTGACATAAGCAATTATGAATATCAAAAAGACACTAACTTAAAAGGTACAAAAGTGAGAAAAACCTGAATTACAGAAAAGAAAGTCAAATTTATTTCATGAAAAACTAGAATAAAAATTAGCAAATACACACACAAAAAAAAGGAGAAAAAAAAACCAACAAAACAAACAACACAGCAGCACTATGTATTGACTCACAAGGGGAAAGCAGTGGTCTATGACCACGCAGATGGCTTGTCAGTTAAAGGAAAACCAACCACACATGTGCACGCATGTGTGCACAGACACACCCCCCCAAAAAAATTGTTGTCAACAATACAATCAATCTACAACAAACACAAAGTTCAGAAATATTTTACAATGTTTCCTTTCTTAATACAAAAGATGCCCATCTTGGGTATATATATATTTTTTTCAGTGGTTTACTGTTGAATTATTTTTAAATATATTAGTGTTACTACATGCAACTGTTTCCTGTATTAACAGCCTTTCTTTTTATTTACCTTCATGTGTCTAGCTTCTACCTACCAGGAGAGTTTTAGGTTGGCAAGCAGATGGGTGCCTTATTCTCTGTGAAGTCAAATGCAAATTTTAAACACTGGCCAGAAATATTTGATTGCCGTTTCAACACATGGAAATAGTTACATTGATGCCTAAATTGCCATTTTCTGCAAAAAGCTGTGCAATGCTGGTGTCAAACACTAGGCAGTCACTATTCATAATGGCTGTTGCAATTCCCTCATGAATAGATCGAGGAGTCGCTTCCCAAGTCAATCGCCGCCTATGACCATTTAGCTCAAGTCGATAAGCAAAATTTTCAGCTTGCTTGCGTGTTCCTATCAGCTGTACAATTGCGAAGAACTGCTGGTGACCATCGTATTTTTCCTGTTTCTCCAAGACTAACATGAAATGAAAGCCAAAACAAGACTGCATCATCACCCAGTCAACAGCACCAGGAAGGTTAATGTCTGTAGCAAGGAAAACTATGTCTTCTCCTTGCAGGGTTGTAATGGACTTGTGCTGATGCATCAGGTGGGGCATGACAGCATCCAAGGAGCCTTGCCACTTACAGGAAGCACCAGGGCAGGGGCAGGAGTAAGGCCTGAACTCACAGAGCTCCTCATGCTCTGCCTTTTCTGTGTGCGGCAGAGTTATTTCACATCCAGAAGAGGCATATTTACAAGGGAAAAGTACTGAATTGGCCACTTTCTCCATAGCCAAGTTGCGAATGGATCCCAATGGGCCCCGGCAGGTTGGACAACATGTGAGTTTGGGGCGACAGTTGCTACAAACAAGATGGCCACTTTGACACTGAAGAATGGGTGGCAACACATAGTCAAAGCACACAGGACACTCAAAAAGACTCGCCAAGTCATTGTTGGATGCAGTTGTGCCAGTCAGGGCAGGTACCCTCTGGGATGGCGGACACTTTGAGGTGCCAGTGGGTAATGCTGTAGCAGTCTGACGGCTCATTTCTGTAATAAAACACAAGAAAATAAAAGGAGGCAGGAGAAAAAGTTATAACTATAACACATTTATAAATAATGTATATATGTCATAAACACTTGTAAAACATCCCACAAAATTATCATGAGCAAAAGAATAAAGTTAAATAAATACGTTTTAAAACTATATACAAATAAAATAAAAATTAATGTTAAAGGTGAGTTTTATTAGAGTTATAAGTAAACCATATTTCCAAAATGTTCTACAGCACACTTAGAATACCTTTCTGTTTAAAACAAGTACTGGAAATATTCGGGTAGACTACATAAGAATCACAACCAGGCAGCGGTGGCACACACCTTTAATCCCAGCACTTGGGAAACAAGAGTCAGGTGGATCTCAGTGAGTTTGAGGCCAGCCTGAGTTCCAGGACAGCCAGGACTACACAGAGGAACCCTGTCTCAAAACAAAACAAAAAACACAAAACAAGCAAACAAACAAACAAAAAAATGTAAATATAACCAGGCAGTGTGGGACACACCTTTAAGCCCAGCACTCAGGAGGCGGAAGCACATGGATTTCTGAGTTTGAGGACAGCCTGATCTATAGAGAAAGTTCCAAAACAGCCAGGGCTACACAGAAAAATCCCATTTTGGGAAAAAAGAAAAAGAAAGAAAGAAGAAAGAACATAAATACAAGGCTGGAGAGATGCCCCAACAGTTAAGAACACTGGTTGCTCTTCCAGGGGACCAGGGTTCAAATCCTAGTACCCAAATGGAAGTTCAAGAGACGCCTCCAAGGCACTGCATACATGTGGTGCACAGACATAAAGGCAGGCAAAACACCCATACACATAAAGTGGAAATAAATCTTTTTTAAAAGACGAAGACCTTAAAATACAACAGAAGACTTATTTGGCCTGACTTTTTCTCCTCAGAGTCTCGCTCTCTGTCTACTTCTTCTCAGGTCTGAGTTAACTCTCACAGCTTCAGGACCTACAGCTTGAGTCCTATGTACTTCACATGCCAAAGACTATCACAGCCAGACCAACTCTTCCCAGCAGTGAACAGCATCTTCTGGAGAGGTGTGTTCTGGGAATGGGGCTCAGAGGGCCCAGGGAAAGGAAAAGCTATTATTCCGTTATCCACCTGCAGCTATCTACTAGGTCTTCATTTGAATCAGCTAAGCATCATTTTGTTTCCTGTCAATCAATGCCCACCTCCAGGCTGGAGAAACAGGGAAAAGTGGAGAAGCATCCTTCAGTAAGTTATTGCTCTGGTATTTAAGAAAGTCCTTATTTTGCTTCCATTCTGCAGCACAAATCTCATATAACGTACAAGGGGAAGGGGAACTCAGCAAAAGATAGGAGAAAATAAGGGTAAAAGCACCACAGAAACACAAACACTGGATGGGAATGAGGAGCGGACTCCACAAGCAAAAAACTCTCTGCCCCCTTCGGTTCCCTTGTGCCGCTGCAGCACACACTAACTATACACACAATTTCAGTCATCTGGAAAGGACCAGCGAGGGAGCATCAAGCACAATAAGCTCCTTTCCCCAGGACTCTGCCTCTGAGGGATATGGCAGGTCATAATTGATCTCAGAAGCTGACAAAGATCAATGTCCTAACAGTGTACTCTTGAGACTACACTATATAATATAGTAATTCCTCCTAGTTATAACCATCCTGTTGTAAAGACCTTTAAGTTTCAAAAACAACCACAGTTATAAATGTAACCAAGTCAATACAAACGGATTTCTGGATTGCAATAGACAGTAGACATTGTAAATAAGGGAGCTAAGAGCAACATTGGAGGTTTAACTTTTTTTTCTTTTGTTACTAAAGCATACTCTTAAGTTCAAAGGACAAAAAAGTCTAACAAATGTTTAGCTTGCCCATGTCCTTCGGGTTTCATCTTCAACACATACATAAAGTATTACAAAACTTATCACAACAGCTCTGCTATGGAAGAATATAACATGAATCAACTCTCATCATCTGAAGCCCTGTGATCCTGGTGTCACAATAAAAAGGGCGTCTGTAATCTACTTTCCATCTGAGCAAATTCTTTATTTTGCAGATGATTTATCCATTTTAGGTCACTTGTAAAACAACGGGCTTGGCATTACCAAAGCCATCAGTTTCCCACCTACTCCACCATGGTAAGTGTGACTCACTTAAAAGAACACAGTAATTGGAAAGTGATTCCTTGAAACCAGCCTCGGTCACATCAAAGAGCTCAGTTTATATTTAAACACAATATAGCCAAGTTCAGAAGAAAAACACTAGCCCAGTGCTTTGACCTGGCAAATTTCCTCTAACTTATCAGCGTAAGTTCAAGTCATGTTACAACGTATTTTTATTACCTTCCAAACACTGGAGAAAGCACACTGATTTCTACTGGCATGATAAACAAAATGTGGTTGGAAGTAAAAAAAAACTGCTACACGATTCCCAAGTTAGAAGGGTGGAATGTTACTCCATCTTGACACAAAGACTCTCTCGACCAGGCAGCAGCCCAAGGTAGAAACCAAGGACAAGTCTTCAGAAGTCGTGGCACACCTGAAGCTAGACTTAAACCCGGAGTTGCCGAAGCTCCACTGAACCCTCACTGCCCACCCCACAGCCAGACACAGCCATGTGTGGCCTAAACCAGAATCTATGGATTCACACAGTCCAGTTTCTGTCTTGAGAACAGATGCTTTTATGCCCGTACCTTTCCTCTTCCTGGTCCTGGTCCTAACTGTTGGCAAGCATGTGAGCAGGACTCCCTTCCAGGAATGCAGAAAGGGTGCAGGCGGCTTCCAGGTCATGAGAAGCGAGGCGTCAGGTTCCTGCAATCCACAAAGCCAGCCTGCACCAGAGGACCCTCGTAGGCCCTTGGCTCCTAAGCTTAGAAGGCTGCTCACTTCCATTCAGTCTTAAAGTAGCTCAAGGGTGGCCTGTCCCCAGGAGGGACAACACCTCCAATGAACTCTAAACTGGGTGGTCAGCAGAAGGCAGCCTGCGGCTCTGCTGCTTGGGCTCCAACACCTGGCAGGCCTAGCGAAGGGGCGGACTTTGCCCCAAGCCCCGCCCCACAGACCACCTGAGCAGCTCTGGCAGGCACCACCCGCAACATGAAGCCTGTGCACTTGGCAGCACTGAAGTCTGGTAGCACATGTTTCCGGAGATCAGGATCTCAGTGCTTTCTAAAGGCTCCAGGGTAGGAAACATACAGGGACTAAGTCAAGTGTGCAGCCAGGCAAGCACTCCTAAAGTCAGCTTCATCCTATGAATTCTCAAGTTTGCATGGAATGAAAGACATTCTCCCCAACTCACTCAATACTTACAGGCCTCAGCTACTATTTTCCTCAATTCTAACTCTGCCACTTGTGTGCCAGCCTATTTCAAGCACCCCCTTCCAGTGCAGTAAGAATCATAAACACACTCAGGACACATAAGACTCTACTTCTACCTCCAAATTGAGATTATATTCTCATCCCACTCTGGGAAAGTTTTAACTGGCCTCATTAATCTGGAGTAGCTTGCCTTGTTTTTAAACAAGCATTGCCCTTGCCCCATAAAGTCCTATGCACTTCAGCCCTGGATGAAGCTTCAAAGGTTTCCGCTGGTATTACATCATGCTTTAGGATAACCTTCAAATACAACTAAAAACTGGCAGTGAGTGTCTCCAATACAATGGGTTTTACCCACTTTCAACAACTTCAACTCTCCAATCACTTGCCCACCTTTACTGTATTCAATTACTTCCACCTAATTTTAATACTAGACTACAATAAACATCTTTAAGAACAGAAATACAGCCGGGCGGTGGTGGCGCATGCCTTTAATCCCAGCACTCGGGAGGCAGAGCCAGGCGGATCTCTGTGAGTTCCAGGCCAGCCTGGGCTACCAAGTGAGTTCCAGGAAAGGGGCAAAGCTACACAGAGAAACCCTGTCTCAAAAAACCAAAAAAAAAAAAACAGAAATACAACCTACACTTTCTAAATTGTACACTAAGCCCATTTTTGGCAGAAAGCTTAAATAGCTATTATCTTCATGGAAGAAAACAGTATTAATGCCTTTAATTTTCTCTTAATAGTTTCAGGGCATTTAGCCATGGCTGGGGTTTTTTGTTGTTGTTTTTGGGGTTTCTTTTGATTGTTTGTTTGTTGAGTCAGGACTCATTCATTAATCCTAGACAGCCACTGAACTTTAAGAGCCTGAAAATGACCTTGAACTTCTGATCATCCATCTTCCACCACCTTCTAGTGAGTACTGGGACTGCTCAGCAGCACACCTTTTATGTGGCGCCATGCCTTTGCAAAAACTAAGCAAGCACTCCACCAACTGAGCTCTGTCTCCAGCTCATACACATTTGTTAACGTGTATCAGTGCTTTGCCTGCGTGTGTATATGTATACTACCTGCATGCATGGTGCCAGCAGAGGCCAGCAGAGGCACAGGATCCCCTAGAACTGGAGTTTGAGCGTTGTGAACCATCATGTGGGTGCTGGAAACCAATCCACTGCAAGAGCAGCAAGTGCTCTTATCTCTTAAGCCATCTCTCCAAGCCCTGCATTCTTTATTTAGAGGAAAAAAGTGATAGAATGCAAAGACTATTCACCTCTTCTTGATTCCCTAAAATTCTTCTCAGAAATTACATGTTTACTATAAAGCTATAATGATGAGGGTATAGATCAATGGTGTGAGGTCTCAAACTCAGAATAAATGGATGGCTGAGGTGCCTATTTAGCATATGAAAGTGGACCTGGCTGCCAGGTTCTCCCTGTATCCCACAATCTACCTGTTACAGGGTATGGCTGCCATACCCCATCCCCTTCTCTAAATTTCTCCAGCCCAGGGGCTGAGCTGCACTTCCCTATATAATCCAGTCATTTTGGTTACTCCCCGCCTCCCACCTGTCTACTCTTTACTCTCCTGGCTCTCCCCTTCCTTGACATGGCCAGGCTCACTCACGGTCATGTTTACTCTGGACTCTCCCAGATGTTCCTGCCTCTGGTCTATGTTCCCCCTTTTACCTACAATTAACCTTCTCCTCCACCATACCTAGGAACAGTCACATCCTTCCTTTTCTTTCTTTATTTTCATTCATCTGGTACCAAAAGCCGGGACTGACATACATGAGCTCCCTTCCAAGGAACTCGGCTGCTCTGAACCAGACTGCTGACCCGACTCTCCTAAGCTATGTACGGGTCATTTGTTTCTGCTGACTCCTGTCACCCATCAAATCTGACCCCACATCTACAGTCTGCCTTCTCACTACTTCTCCCCCCACCCCCCATGCTCTAACCATGCCTCTCCCTGTCTACGCCATAAATGGATCTCTGACTCCTAGAGCCCTCTACATCCCTGGGATGGGCACCCACCCACCTGGGCACTCGCCTCACATCTCTCAGCTCTGGCCTGCTACATCCACCTGGGTCTCTACTAAAGATACTTAGCGTCTCCCTTCTCCCTGCTCGTTCATCTCTCTACAGGTAAGTGCCACCCCAAGCTGCCTGCAGTGTCTACTATTACTGTTAGTATTCTGACCCGCCCCTTGAAGCTGCCCTGTGTCCTGATGTAAAGTCCCCTTAAAAAAGAAAACCCCTCCTCCCACCTCGCTCTCTCTTTCTCTCTATCCCCCCCCACGAGATGTGCTCCCCCACCCTATCTCTCCCCTCTCTCTTCCCCCCACCAAATCAAACTCTTCACTGAGCGCTGTCTGCATGGCATCTCTGTCTCTCACCTGCCCAGGCCACCTTGGTTCTACCCACCAAGGCCTCCCGCATGCTGTATCATAACAATTACCACAAAAGCCACACCAGTGTGCCAGAAAGCTCCTCTCGCCCTACTTGGGCCCCAGTCACATGGGAAGGGACATCTTTCCTCGTGATTTGGAACACTTTTCTCTTTGACAAGTTTCCCGTTCCCCTTGAGGATGCCCTGGATGGAAAGTCTTGTCACAAAGACTCTTTATCCACCTCAGCTCAGCTAGCTTTCTCTCGCCTCCCCCTAGGAACTTCATTCAGCCCTGCCTGCTATCTCTCAGCTCCCGACGACAATGCACAGCTTCTGCTCTCAGCTCCCTCCTAAAGTTTCCTCTCCCTCTTGAGCTGCCTGCTCTCTTCTGAAGCCCTCCCAGGCCTCTCCTCCTCTGGCACAGTCTCTAAGCCCTCCTAGCCCAAGCCCCTCTGGGCCACTACTTGCTCTCTCAGCCCCTCTTGGAGCTTACAGAAATTTCCTCCAGAGGAGTTTCATTTTTCAACATCCACTACCCTCCTGTCCTCCAACTATAAACAGCTTGGCCTCAGTACAGATCAATGGCCAAAAACTGGCACACCTGATTTCCAAATTCTCACCCATCTTAACATCTGCCACAGCATAAACAACTGACCCCCAAATCTCTTATATCTAAACTAGCTCTGCTCTACCCTTCTACTTCCTACTCTTAAAAACCTTTATCTCTATCATTTCTCTTTGCTCTGCTCTCAAAAAAAAAAAATCTCTTAAAACTATGCTATAAATCCTATCTCAGGATTTGTAAGTTCTTTGGGTATAGTTTAAAAAAAAACTATAAATCTGTAACAAAACTTAGCTTTAAACTTTTAACAAAAGGCTTATAATTAAAAATCCATAAATAGGCAATCTTAATTTGCTACAACTTTATTTTTATATATATATATATATATATATATATATATATATATATACATATACACACACACGTATATACATATGTGTGTGTGTGTGTGTGTGACTCAACTCTTTTTTTTTTTTTTTTAGATTTATTTATTTATTAATGTATACAGTGTTCTGCCTGCCTGTAAGTCTGCAGGCCAGAAGAGGGCACCAGATCTCATTACAGATGGTTGTGAGCCATCATGTGGTTGCTGGGAATTGAACTCAGGACCTCTGGAAGAGCAACCACATGGTGGCTCACAGTCATCTCTAATGAGATCTGTCTGGTTCCCTCTTCTGGCCTGCAGGCATACATGCAGACAGAACACTGTATACATAATAAACAAATAAATCTTTAAGTAACAGCTATGTGGCTGGCAGCCATCTTTACTAAGGTTAAAAAGTACATGCCATGGGACTTATCCACCATCTTATGATGACCACATAGTATAAATCAACTAAGGCAACACCTAAATAACTTTTTAGTCCTATTGAGCCTTCTGCTTTCTAATGAAATAACAGGTCTCCAAAATATTTTGGATTAGTATAGATCATGATGATAAAACTTTAAGGTTATAAAGGTCTATTCAGATTAACAAAAGCTGACTTAGAGGTTTCTACCTAACTACTTATGTCTTTGCTAACTGTTCAACCCCAGGCTTCTAGAAAATTTAGGTAAGTAACAACGTATGTTTGATAAGTAAGGTATATTTGACCAATAAGGTTTATAAATTCCTAAGATCCACTCAGGATCACAGTAATATCTGTCTAGTTCCTTTGTCTATGTTCATCTTGTTTAAGCTTTAGCTACCTGGATAAACTACGTTATACAAAAAACTGATATTCTATAACAGCACACTTTTATAGTATATAGGATCAGGAAAGTTCCCAGTCTCCCTATGGGCTGTATTTATGGCTTAATTTTTATTTTGATGCTGCCAGGGACACTTCTGGGTTGACTGCTCTACTCTGCCTGGTCAAAGTAAGGTTATCCCCAAGTCCTTCTCCACAGGAACATCTCTCAGACCTGGGTCTGGCCAAGCCTGCTCTATGTGGCAGCAACAGATTAAATGTTGTCCTAAATGACAGTCGAAGACCTACGAACACTGAGACCACAGGAGACTAGGGCAACCATCTAGGTAATGGCCTCAGGGAATAGACTCGAATCCACCACTTGCAGGCCAAACACACTCAAGTACTCCTTAATTCCCTCTACCTGCCTATCCTGAGAGTGGGATCCCCCCACCCACAAGTCTTGGGAATCCAGTCCTCCAACTACCAGGACCATGGGTCTGAAAGTTTCAAATGTACACCCTAAATAAAAAAATTTCCCCTAGGGGCTGGAGAGATGGCTCAGCAGTTAAGAGCACTGGCTGCTCTTCCAGAGGACACAAGTTCAATTCCCAGCACCCACACAGCAGCTTACAACTGTCTGGAACTCCAGATCCAGAGGATCTGACACCCTCACACAGACATACATGCAGGCACAACACCAATCACTACTCATAAAAATAAATTATTTTTAAAAATTCCCCCTAAAATTCTTAACTTTACCTTCTGTCCCTAATCTATTTTATCTGTTTCAGCAGATCTCCAATCAACTAAATACTGCAAACTACTTCAAACTCACCAGCCCCATGTGCTTCATTCAGATGGACTTTCCAACCAGTCTGAGCCTCTGCATCCTAGACAGCTCCAAAGCAGCTGGTCCCAGATGGTCCAGCCTCACAGACTGCTCCAATGCGGCCTGCACTTTCTTAGCCCCAGATGGTCCCACAGACCTGGACAGCAAGTAAAGCACCCTGCTCTTCCTGGCCTTGGCCAATATTCCAGCTGTCTTGGGTCCCCAACACCCCAATATCAGCAGGAAGTAGTCACAGAAAAGATTGTGTCCCCGTTATCACTGATTAGCAACAAAGAGACTGGAGGGGATGTTAGGTCTCAAACTCCAGACAAATGGCTAACTGAGGTGCCCATTTAACATATCAAATGGACCTGGCTGCCAGGTTCTCCCTGCATCCCTCTGTCCCAACCTGTTACAGGATATGGCTAGCATACCCCAGCCCCACTACCCTAAATTTCTCCAGCCCAGGGGCTGAGTTGCCCTTCTCTACATAATCCAGCCATGTTGGTCCCCTGCCTTCCACCCTGCACCCACCCCTTGTCTACCCTTTACCCTCCTGGCTCTCCCCTCGCCCCTTCTCCTCACATGGCCTGGCATAGGGTCATATTCACTCTGGACTCTCCCAGATGCTCCTGCCTCTGGTTATGCTCTCTCTTTTATCTACAATAAACCTTCTCCACCATGCCTTGGAGCACTCACATCCTTCCTTTTTTATTTCTTTTTTCATTCAAATGGTAGATCTCATGCCTAACTACCAGATGCAAAACCTTGAGTTCAAATTCTAAGTGGCAAAAAAATGCTAATAAAATTGCAACTATCCAATTATGAATTTACACTTTATATTATGGGTTTGAATTAAAAACATTTAAATATGATGGAGATAGCTCACTTCTGCAAGCATGAAGACCTAGTTCAACCCCTCACACATATAAAAAGCCAAGTATAGGGGAGTACTTGTTATTCCAGCACTGGCAAATGAAGAAAGGAGGATTCCTGTAGCTCCAGGGCCAGTCATTCTAGCAAAAATGGTGCATTCCAGGACAATGAGACTCATTTTCAAAGGAGGATTTCTGAAGACAGGGGTTGTCCTTAGGTCTCTCTGTATGTGTCAAGAAAAGGACCTGACAGACAGCTGCTATGGAAAAAGAACATAGGCATCACTACAAGGCAGCTCTAATCTGTGAAGCATCTGCTTTTTCCACGATTCCCTATTGAGGCTTCCACTTCAGAAAAATACCTGATCAGAACCTCATAGGTACTATATAAAAGAGATCCTGCAATATGGTTAATAAATAAAGTACAAACTAAGAGTAAGTCATCTAAGCAATGAGACATCCCAGCAACTGACGTGTTCATTAAAGAGTCCATCCCAGCCGGGCGGTGGTGGCACACGCCTTTAATCCCAGCACTTGGGGAGGCAGAGGTAGGCGGATTTTTGTGAGCTCGAGGCCAGCCTGGTCTACAGAGCCAGATCCAGGAAGGTGCAAAGCTACACAGAGAAACCCTGTCTCGGAAAAAAAAATTTATAAAAAATAAAGAGTCCATCCCTAGACCACAATGGCTGTCAAGCCCACTGTGCTTACTAACCATCTAGGGGTCTTGAAAAAAAACATAGATTCTAATTTGCAAGGTCTGAAGCTGGACTCTGTCTTTTGGGTTTCATTTGGTTTTATATGTTGTACTTCTGGGGATCTAGCCCACGCATAACCAGACTGCCTGGCAAGTCTAAAGACATGCTTGTGCCTCTTACTGAAACCAATCCCCCAAAATGAGAATTCCTCAGGAATTGCCTGAGGCACTGAGGTACAACAAGAGGAGAATCTTGTTTCCAACAGAAAGATTTACAACTTGTCAAATGACCTTGCAGGAAAGACAAGGAATAGAGACAATGATAAGGCAACACCTGGGCTACCTGGCCACACTGCTTAATTAGGTATATCTGTCCCCTTCCCTTTAAACTCTAGTTGGGGACAGGCATCACTTATCTTTATCCCTCTTCCCGATGTGACTACATTGAACAAATCCCCCTTTCTGCTTTTCATTATTTTTTAAAGATTTATTTATTTTTTATGTATACAGTGTTCTGTCTGCGTGTATGCCTTAAGGCCAGAGGAGGGTACCAGATCTCATTACAGATGGTTGTGAGCCACCATGTGGTTGCTGGGAATTGAACTGAGGTCCTCTGGAAGAGCAGCCAGTGTTTCTTAACTGCTGAGCCATCTCTCCAGCCCCTGCTTTTCATTATTAATTTGGCTCTTTTCATTGGTTTATTGAGGATGGGTGGCCAAACCTGGCATAATGGGGTATATTCTATGAACCTGAGTCCAGCAGCACAGGGCTCTCAAATACTCCAGGGAAGTGCTCCACCAGCAGGCCTTCTGCATTTTCACAGCAGAAGAACTCCTCCTAAGTATAGCCAGTTCTGCTGTTCACATGGAAAACCATAACATGGAAGCCATAACAAAGCATAAAAACTGAAAAGGACCCAGGCAGTGCTGAATCACGGCCTTTAATCCCAGCACTCAGAAGGCCAGCCTAATCTACAGAGAGAGTTCCAGGATAGCTAGAAACCAGAGAAACTCTATCTCAAAAACAAAACAAAACAAACAAACAAAAAAGTTTAAATTATATTAATTAATTCTTCAAGAAACTCCCATTATTCATATTTTTAAAAAAAATAGTAAAATGATAATAAGCAGACATAACTATGCAAGGACTCAAATAACAGTGATGGAAGGAATCTTTAAGAAAACTACTACTGAAGTAATCAAACTAATCAAATAATTAACAAGAAATGGAAGTCTTAGCCCAGCACAGGGATTCAATCCCTAATCAGCACTTTGAAGAGGGAAGAGGGGAGGGCCAAAATCCTTGAAATCTTTGTATGCTAATGAATCTGGGGTTGATATCTGGGGTTACAGGTTTGCTAGAGGACAGAGCTGGTGGCCATGGACACAACTCGACTTTTCAAAGAGGGGAATTTCTTGGCTAAAGGTAGGGTTGACTGCAAAAGGCCAGAGATTTAATCAACTATGTTTAAATAATGAGGCCTCCATAAAAATCCCAGGATAGGGCTTAGTTTTCAGAAAAGGGAGCAGGAAGAAGTGTCTGGAGGATATACACAAGAAGACACAGCCCCTTCCCTCCTAACTTGCTTTATTCATTTCTTCTACTTGGCTGCTCATCATGTTATTTGTATCCTATATAACAAATGAACATCAGCAAAATATGTAACAGAGTTCTCTGTGAGCCACCCTAGCTAACTACCAAATCAGAGAAAGTAGTCCTGTAAACCCTACTTTATATCCATCCATAATGTATTGTTGGTCAGAAGTGTAAATTACAGTCTAAGAATGACATTCGAACCTCTAGACCCAGTGCTTTAACCTGTAGGCTCAAACTTGTGACAGCGCACAGAACTGAATTACAGGATACCCAACTAGTACTGGCAGGAGATCTTGGTAGGTATGAAACCCCTACCTATCGAGGTTAAGGGCTTTGTAATTGTTGGGTTTTGTTTGTTTGTTTGTGTTTGGTTTGGTTTGGTTTGGTTTTTGAGACAGGATTTCTCTGTGTAGCCCTGGCTCTCCTGGAAGTCTTTCTGTAGACGAGGCTGGACTCAAAAGAGATCTGCCTGCCTCTGCCTCCCGAGTGCTGGGATTAAAGGTGTGGGCCACCACCACCCAGCTGAGGTTCAGGTTCTTAAAAGTAAAGCAAAAGGGGTCTTTCACCCTACTCCCTTCAGCAAGGTAGTAATCACATGGTAAGGAAATAGCCCCAATCCAGGCCACCTAGAGGGGACTTCATCAAAAGCAGCCTTGGAGAGACAATAGAGTAGAGTCACACACAAGGTTGAGGAGGGTGTGCTCTGAGAGTAGCACTTAAGAAGACCATAAAGAGAAGCAAGTGCATGGTAGCTGGAAGGCTGAAACTTTAAACTTCTTTTCTGCCTTTAAATAGGAGATACCAGAATACTGCAAACATTAGAGCCCAGTAAACAGGGAAGGAGAGCAAGCACAAGAAACAGCAAAGCAGTAACATTCTTAGTAAGAACCAGACTGTTGCAAGAGAGAACTTCCCCCATATATCCAGGCCTGCTGGGTCTGGCCAGTAATCCCAGCTACATGGGAGGCTGAGCAAACAGACAAGAAAAGTGAGTTCAAGGCCAGCCTGAGCAACTTAGTGAGATCCTGTCTCAAAAACTAAAAAGACAGCTTGAGCACGTACACAACTCTGTGCACATCAGTGCCTGATAAAATAAAGGAACTTCTTCTGTATCAACAGAAGAAAGTATATACATATAGTCAGGCTGGAGAAGGCTAAGAAAAAACCAGATTTCCATTTTCCTTGTAAAGGAAGCATAGTCACCCTCTCTTGGGGGAGGGGAATGGGTGATGAGAAAGACGAGAAAGACAAAGTAAATTTTAAGGAATCCCTTTGAAACATCAAAAGAGCATGTAAACCAGGCATCGTTAACAACTTGTGCCTTTAATCCCAGCAAGCAAAAGCAGGTGAGTTCTCAGCCAGCCAGAGCTACATAGAGATCCTGTCTCAAAAACAAATAAACAAACAAACAAAAACTCAACCAACCAAAGAAGGCATTGCAGACAGAAGTAAGCCTGCTAAATGTTACATCACTGTGAATCCCCTAAACCTCTTCCTACTGTCTTTCTTAGCCAAAGGAAAAGTGATCTGTCATTATTAGCTTATACCAAGGAGAACTAAATGACTGTCACCAGGACTGAGTGCTTTAAGTACGTGGAGCCCTGCAAACATCAGACTTCACTGTAAGAAGGGTACAGTCATAACTTCACCACTGTAGTCAGTTCTGTACATAGCACACACAATTTGTCTACATAATGTCAAAAACGAAGTATTAGCATCCCCCAAACAAAACACCTTACCATCCACCGAGTTTTTTTCCTTCCTTATTCATGAGCAGATCCAAAACCCAGTTGATACTAGAGATTGTGGACAGTATTGCACACTACATATATTGTGGTTTGGGGTAGTATATACATATAATTATATACAGACCTGTGACAAAGTTTAAATTAAAATTAGGCACAATTAAGAGACTACCAGTAATTTACTCTATGTGTTCTCTGATAACTTTTCTTCCCTATTAAATCAAGAGCTTGATCTTTTCATTTAAAGAAAGCTGTTTCTACCCTCTCGAGATCTTAATCACCAGTAATAAACCTCTTAGATTTCTGAGCTAGTGTTTAAATTTTCTTTTTCTTAAAATTCTATGTGTATAAATGTTTTGCTTGTGTGTATGTCTCTGCACCATGTGTGTGTCTATTGCCTATGGAGGCCAGAAGAGGATTTCAGATATCCTGGAACTGGAGTGACTGCCAGAAGCTACCATGTGGGTGCTAGGACTCAAACCTGGGTCCATGGAAGAGCAGCCAATGCTCTTAACTGCTGAGCTCTCTCTCTCTAGCCCTCTTTTTAAGTAAAACAAGGACTATTCAGACTTACTCACTCTAATGCCATAACAATCTATCTTGTTGGTAGATGGTATGATAATTTAGTTGGCTGCAGGTAGCACATACAACATGGACACACTAGATGAGGGTAATTCATGACTCAAGTGATTCCATCATACAAATCTGAAATTCATGTATTCTCTCGAGAATTTTCCATATATTTTGAGACATGTGATCACAGATAAATGTAACTAAAATAACAAATATAGGGAAATACCATAATAGATTTTTCCCTTTCCCATTTACCAGGAAAAATAAATGTGGTACCTTTTCTGTTACAACCACATTATCTCAAGAAAGTTTTGAGAAGTCAGACAACTGACTGACTCTCGACATCTGAAGGTCTTGCCTTTTCCACTTGGGCTGTGTGAACTCTCTGCTGTGTTCTGATATTTAGTGACACACATGAAATGCAATATATGTTGATTTTAGGTAGCCTTCACCCCCAACAGGCTGTCTAGACACACACAAAGCATCAATAAATTCAAAATCCAAAATGATATGACACTTAAACGCTTTTTAATTTTGAGGCATTTCAGATTTCTAGATGAGAAATGCTTAACTCACAAAGTCTACGCAAATATTCCCAAATCCAAAGAAACACCAGAATTTGAACTATTTTTGGGTTCAATGAGACAAACTGGCCTAGACATTGAGCTCTCTAATAAAACTGTGTGTGTGAGTATGCGTGTGTGTGTGTGTGTGTGTGTGTGTGTGTGTGTATGAGAGAGAGAGAGAGAGAGAGAGAGAGAGAGAGAGAGAGAGAGAGAGAGAGAGAGTGTTTCATGTAGTCCAGACTAGTCTCTAACTCTCTATGTAAATTCTTGAGCCTCCTGCCACCATGCCCAGTTTTATCAAGTTCTGTGGATCGAACTCAGAGCTTCATGCTAGGCAAAATGCTGTCAACTAACCCGGATCCCCAGCCAGCTATTCTGACCTCCAGAACCAACTGCCAGCATGCTGACCAGCTCATTCCACAACTGCCTTAAGACATAAATTTAGCACACAGTATCCAATATTTCAGGACATTTTGTGTGCAAGTTGTGAACTGTCAGCCTCCTGCCTTATAAACTTTAATCACTAACTGATGACTTTCTATCCTTTTCATCATCCTTTGATTACTCATTTTCTCTCCTAACTCCTGAACGTCAGAGTTGCCCACAGCCACCTTTTCTTACACTGGTAACTTGTATGATTCTTTAAATTCTCCAAGAATTTTCATTTGTATCTCTAGGTACATCCTTCACCAGAGTCTAGACAGGCAAATGGAGAGAACTAGAAAAGATCACATTGAGAGGGGTGAACTGCAAGTTCTCTCTCATCCGAGGCTCCTAACTTCAAATCTTCAGATGTGAGTATAAAACCTGGAGTAACCTCAGAAACTAGGGAAGTAGAGGGGACTGTGGAAAGGGGGGAAGAGCAACAAAGAGGAAACAGATTACAAGTGATTTTGTGGAAAAAATGGTAAAAACCGGGAGGGCCTTTAATTATGGAGGAGGGAGATAAACTGCAGGAGGGTAAAATAACAGGAAGTCTGTCAGAAAGTCTTAAGGAATCATTTATTATCTATCTACTGAAATTATACATAATACATATAAATCTGTATATATATAGTTTAAATGAAATTTTTCCTTCTGGGCTGACAATGCTCCCACAAGAGCCATAGCATATCTAGCAAAAATCCCAACACCATGCATGAAATCTTTTGAGTTGTTGGTCAGGGTTGTCCAATAGACTCCCAAAACATTACAGGCTATTGCTATTGTCCTTGGTTGCCTCACAGAGGTGCAAGGTTAAATCCCTATTTTTGAAGACACCATGTACTTTGGACACAGGACCCAGAGGACCTGAACTAGACCTGACCTGAAAGTCTCCTCTGAGGACTAGCATTCATGGTACCAGAAGATGCCATGCAGGCTTCCAAAGGCAGGAAGCATCCAATACTCCCACACAGCTATGACACCCATGGACCAAAGTAACCACCGAGTGCAGTGGCATGACTACCTTGGCAGTAACCAACAGCTCTCTAGTTGGACTTAAGACTCACTCAACAAGAGGGAGTCATGCCTGGGACTGGAAACCTGGCCAATCACCTAGGGCTAGTAAAATCATGGATCTTGGAGAAGAACCTACAGCTCCACTTGACTAAACCAACATAATTCCTAATTACATTCTAAGTATTTCTTCTTATACACAGATAAGTGTTCTCAACCCCCATCAAAGGAAATTCTCTTTGCAACTGACCATTACAGAAAACTAAAACCAACCAAACTCCAGAGAACAAGCGATCGTGTGGTGCCAGTCCCAACTGACACATCTACAACAGAACTCCTGAACCTAAAGCTCAAGGATCACCAGAGAAGAGGGAAGAGGGGTGGAAAATTTTGGAGACAAAGAACGAGAGTTTGTCAGTCTTCCAAGAGACTGTGTCTCCTAGGAATGTCGGAAGCTACACCCATGAAGTCTCAGCAACATGGCTACCTAAACAAGATCTGAACAATGACACCACCACTGGACATGCTAACACAGAAGTGGGGAAACTCACAGGGAGCCTCAATCCTAGAAAAAGAACTACAGGCAAATGGGGGAATGCTGAGAGGAGAAAAAATGGTTGTTCCCAGTAAAGAAGCCTCCCCCACAATTGGTTACCCAATACCAAGTGGTCAACTCTGAGATCATACACAGAGTGGCATTATACAAACTGAGCAAGTTTTATTTATATATTATGTAATGTACACAACTAAACAATTAAAGAAAAAGAGGCCATGAGTTGAAAGTAAGTGAAGGGTGCACGGAAGGGTTGAGGGAGAAGAGAAAGGGGGAAATGATGTTAATTGTAAGTTCAAAAAATAACTTTTAAAAAGTATATCCCTAGCCCAAATTTAAATAAATTAAAAAAAAAAGCCCAGCTGTCTGTAATATCAGCACATGAGAGGAAGAGGAGGAAGATCAGGAGACTTAAGTCACCCCTCTTCTACACCATATACCTAAAACAACCAGTCAATCTTATTGTCTCTCCTTAAAAGTCATGTAAGAATCTAACCATTCCTCAACATCTCTACACTACCATCTGGCCTAAGATGACACTATTTCTCACCTGGAAGATTACAACATCTTCCTAATCCAGCCTCCTCTCTTTCCATCTTTGTCTCCCACATTCATCCACTAATATGTTCAAGCACAGCAAGCTTAGTCCAATTCAAATTTATATCACATTATCTCACTCCTCTGCTCCATATCTTCCCATGACTGCACATACAGATTGAAAACTAAAATCCTATAAATGGCCTGTAAGGCCCTAAACAATATGATGATTTGTCTGCAATACTCTGTATCAATCACTTCTTTCTCCTCACTCTTCCATAACAAAGCTAGGTTGTTTCAGTGGACCTTCTGTCTTCAAACACTTTTCTCCTAGATTCAAATCTTCATTCATACATTACCTCCTCGATGAGACCAACCTTGTTTCTCTATTTTAAATTGTAACCTCATCTGAGAATGGTGGGGCATGTCTGCAACTCAGGAGGATGAAGCAGCAAGAACCTCATTCAAGCAGGCTGGAAAGATGGCTCAGTAGTTAAGAGCACTGGATGTTCTTCCAGAGGACCCGGGCTCAAGTCCCAGCACCCACATGGCAACTTACAACTGTCTGTAACTCTAGTTCTAGGGGATCTGACATCCTCACACAGACGTATATGCAGGCAAAGCACCAATGTACATAAAATTTAAAAAAAAAAAACAAAAAGGTCCTCAAAGGACAGTTCAATCCTGAGTTCAATCCCCAGGACCCATACTTAAGTGGAAGGAAAAGAACCAACTCCTACAGGGTATCATCTTGCTTACACACACATTATCATGTCACATGGACATGTGTACACCCCCACACTAAAATGTAATTAAAAAAAAAAAGCAACCCTGTGTCTCGACTACTAACCCCTCTTTTGTGCACTCCTAAAACCTCTACACCTCTTTTCTTCTCTCCTTACTTCCCAGGCATCTCTAATGTTTATTCCTTAGACTGCATTACTTTCTATATACTATACAATTTACTAAAGTTAATTGCTCCAGGCCCATTCACCCTTATTTGGAAGGTGGAATTTGTCTAGTTCAATGATGTACCTCAAATACTTAAAACAAGATTTAGTACACACAGCATCCCCTCAAAATACATTTGTTGGATGGGTAAGTAGAAAGCACAGAAGCATTGCACTTTTGAATATCCAGTTACAAAGCAATATGGCATTGCTTTTTAAATTCTTGAAGAAAATAATTATCTAGATCAAACTATGCTGGGAGTGCTGAGAGCAAAATAATGATACAACGTTTTGAAATACTACCTCTTCTACATATGTTCTCAGGAAACTGGACAAGCTCTTCAAATTCAAGAAAATGAAGCAAGAAGGAACAGGGGTTGCAGTAAACAGAGCCTAAAATAAATTCAGTGCAGTAAAGGGGGCTCTAAGAATGACAACTTAGGCTAGAGAAGGCAGTGACCTACAGTCTGCAGCCTGCAAGCAACTTGAATATTTAGAAAAGTAGCAAGGGATGTGGTGACAGTTACAGTAAAGCACAGAAAACAAAGTAAAGCTTAAAATAAAAAGAGGATTTTAGCTGTAAGAAATAAAACTTTAAGAGTGCAAGGGGGAAATCATTGTCTACTATACAGATGCAATTATAAGCAACCTTTCCAGCCAGGCTGGGGGGCAGGGGGAGGAAGGGCCCTCACTTCATCCACAGCAGGAAATCAATAGACAATGATAAGTACAAAAATAATCACCTAAGCCTAGCGGTTTCTGAAAAGAAATGGGGAGTCATCCTTCTTTTAAAACCTTGTAGAGAGCTGGAGAAATGGCTCAGGGTTAAGAGCACACAGGCTTTGCTTCCTGAGGACCTAGGATCCCAGCACCCACATAGCACAGTTCACAACTCTATCTCCAGTTCCAGAGGATCCAATGCCCTCTTTTGGTCTCCTCAGGAAGTAAGCATATACCTGGTGCATGCAGGCAAAATATGAAAGACATGACTTTAAAAAAACAAAACCCTTGTAGGGGGCTGTGAGTAGGCTTCTGTAAAGCTCAGTGGCAGAACATTTGCCTGGCATTTGAGAGGCCCTAAGTTCTATCCCAAATACAACAAAACAAAACTCTTGAGAAGTTAGGCATAGTGGCTCACACCTGCTATCTCAGTGACTGGGAAGCAGAGACAGAGGAATGGCTGTAAGTTAGCCAGACAGGACTACACAGTGAGTTCCAATCTGTTCTACACGGTACGACCCTGTCTCATAACAAAACAGAAACACACAAAAACCTTGTGAATTCTACACTATATATAAAACTTTTCAACCAAAGGGAAAGTTCAAAAAGTAAAGAAATGACATATATAAATTTGTTTTCAAAGATTTTTGTCTTAACTCTTGGCAAAAATGTAGGGAATTTTCCAACTCTTTGAGACATACTTATGTAAAAGGTGCTCACAATTAAGCAGTTTATACCACAATATTAAGTGTATATCTCTGTGATCTAGCACATTTTCTTCCAAGGGCCTTTCTTTTGTTTCACATGTTGGCAAAGGTATATGAACACAAACGCCTACAACATGTATAAAAAGGAATTAGCTAAAAGCAGCTCTTCCTTGCTGGGTGGTGGTGGCGCACACCTTTAATCCCAGCACTCGGGAGGCAGAGGCAGGCAGATCTCTGTGAATTTGAGGCCAGCCTGGGCTACAGAGTGAGTTCCAGGAAAGGCGCAAAGCTACACAGAGAAACCCTGTCTGGAAAAAACCAAATAAATAAATAAATAAATAAATGCAGCTCTTCCTTAAGAAAGCGGTTTAAACGGGGCGTGGTGCAGCACACCTTCAGTCCCAGCACTCGGGAGCCAGAGGCAGGTGGATCTCTGTGAGTTCAAGACCAGGCTAGTCTATAGATCGAGTGCCATACAGTCCCATACAGCCAGGGCTACACAGAGAAACCCTATCTCAAAAAGAAAAAAAAAAAGTGATTTAAATGTGAATCTACTGCTAAAATTGGTAAGGTGTCTGGGAACAAAACTCAGTGGTAGAGCACTTTCCTAGCATGCCTGGGGCTCTAGACTTCTCCCCAGTGCCCCAAACAACAACAATAATAACAAGTAGAGGGAAGAAAAGTCTAGAATAGAATTAGCACAGAGGGCATGGGGCAAATGTACCTACCATCACAAGTATCAAGTTGTAAGATACCAAGACTTATAAGCACCAACTCCTTTTGAGATAGCCAGCTCAACAGTTACTAACAGTTATCTAACATTTAATGGGAAATGCCAATTTCAGTCAGGTCAAGGAAGTTAACTTTAAAATATTTATGGCTGAGGCTGGAGATGGCTCCATGGTTAAGAGCATGTCTGCTCTTGCAGAGAATCTGAGTTCAGCTCCCAGCACCCACACTGGGCAGTTCACAACCACCTACAACTCCAACTACAGGAGATCCAATGCCCTCCTCTGGCTCTGAGGGCACAGCATACTCACAGACAAACCCACACAAAGAAAATAAATAAATGTTGAAATTTGAAAATAAATAAATGTTGTAAAAGAGAAAACCTTCAATAAACAGGTAGCTGCACAGAGGCTTAAAAGTACTTACTGCTCTTGCAGAGGACACAGGTTTGGTTCCCAGCACTCATATGGCAGCTCACAGCCACCTATAACTCCAGTTCCAAGAGTTCCAGCTACAGAGCAAGAACATCTCACAGAAAACCAAAAGGGAAAGAGAAGAGGGGAAAAGGAGGGAAAGAAATATTTATCACTGTCAGTCTCTGCTTATAAATATAGATTAGTTTTTCTCCTTCTGGTTCATGTGCCCAAACCTTTGTTCCAAACAAACAAACAAAAAAGAAAAAAAAAAAAAAAAACCAAACTTAATGAAAAGTCTTTGCCAGTCAGAATCACTTGGTCAGACTTTATCAACATTATTCAAACTGCACTTTCTGTTGACTTACAGCAAGGATGCATAAGATGTGTTAAGTACTGAGATGCTATGTCATTTGGCTGGTGACCTTGTCAGGAACAAACTCAAGAAGTACAACAGATGGGAAGGAGCACATGCAGCATTAATCCATTCATAGAAAGCTCAAAAGCAAATAAACTCCATCTTTGGCATTCGATGACAAGAGGTGCCTCCTGTCGGGAGCGGTAATTAGATGAGGAAAAGGGGTTTCTTGTTCTGGTAATGTTCTTAACTCCAGGGAATGGTTACAACAGGGGTTCACTTTGTGAAAATTCAAGGCCTGCACATGATTTGAGCACCTTTCTATAAGTAGTTATGTAAAAGGTCAATCAGAAAGCATACATTTAAGAACCAAAGTACATCACTCAATCACTTCAGTCTTCTCCTAGGATCTCCTTGAACAGCAAGCAGCTCCTTTCACCCTGCACAGATGCTCGACCCATGTCTATACCTCTGACCTGCAACACACAGTTCCTGCTTTCACTGAGGGTTTCACCTCTCCTACTTTCAGAAAAGACAGCAGAAACCACCAAAGTCAAAACTACCTTATCTTCTCTCCATCAAGCCTACAGGCTAACTTCTCTCCCTTGAGAATTCAAGAAGAATCCTACTTGCTATCTTCTTGCTTCTAAATGTTACACTTCCCTCTTGGACCAGGTCTCTCCAACACAACGATGCACTAAGAGCCCCCATTTGGCTTCTAAGCCACTGCATGCCTATTGTGTTCTTTCTCCCTCCAATTGCATAGACATCTCAACTCAAGCACATGACAACTCTGAATTTTACTGCCATCCTGGTTCATCCTCTCCTCCAGTCTTTTTCATCTTGACAAGTGGCAATACAACCCAGAGTCACTATAGCCAGAAATCTTCATTCCTTCCTTTTCCTACCTCTCACATCAACCTATCAGCAAGAGATGCTATTATTACGTATCAAAATATATCTGAAATCCATCTACTTTGTTCATCTTCACTGCCAGCACTTTAATCCAAGTCATAATCAACTATCATGGATTATAAGAAATTAAAGTCTCCAAACAGCTTAAAGCAACCTTTTTTTGGGGTGTGTGTGTGTGTGTGTGTGTGTGTGTGTGTGTGTGTTGTTGTTGTTGTTGTTTTTTCAAGACAGGGTTTCTCTGTGTAGCCCTGGCTGTCCTGGAACTCTTTCTGTAGATCAGGCTGGCCTCAAACTCAGAGATCCACCTGCCTCTGCCTCCCTAGTGCTGGGATTAAAGGCATTCACCACAATCACTACCCGGTTTAAAGCAATCTTTAAAAGTCAGTGGATTATGTTATCCTTGTAAGGAAACCTTTTTGAGTTTCCTCGGGACTCGGAAAAATTCACATTTCTTGCTGACTCAACAAAATCTGACCACCACCACCACCACCACCTGCCTGCTTCCTCAATCCATCATTTCATTTCAGTGACATTCTCCCAGCTTCTTAAGCACTCCAAATTCTCCAGCCTCAAGGACCTTTACTAGGCTGCTCCCCTGCTTCAAAGGGCGAGCTCCAGTTCTTCCTCTTCCTTTAAACGTTACCACCCCAAACAGCAGCTGTCCCTCCACCCTGTCTCTACTTCAGTACCTGTGACTCCTTTTATAGGACATAAAATAACTTGTAATTTTATTTCTCCACTCAAATGTAAGGCTAATATTTAGAAATATCTTACTGCAATTTTAATTATTTAAGCTGTGTGTATAGGCATTGTTTTTTAATGGAGATGTAGACAGTATCTCTGCTCTCAAGGATCTCAGACAACTGACAAATGACAGGGAAAAAGACACATCCAGGTCTGACTCTTAATGGCCTGTCCTTTTAATCACACAATTACAATGGTACTTCAACAGTAGGTCCTGGGTGGTGGGTAGAGTAATATATTTAACAGCTATTCACATAGTAGTACTAGGAACTAAGACTCAGAGAAACTAATCTTCCCAAAGTAGCACAAGCAGACACTGAAGATTACACACAACCACCAAATACTACAGAAACCTACAGTATTCAAGAACAAAATAATCTAGTTTGAATAAGTAGGGCGGAGATGCCATGCTGGGATGAGGCTGGAAAAGTCTATTTAAGTCAATGGAAGTCGTTTAGCATTGATTTCCTGAGCACCAACTATATGAAAACGTAGTGCTGAACAAGCAGGCGAACAAAGCTAAATTGCAAAGACATCACAGCCTATTTGGAGAAGCAAAGAACTATACAGAAAAACAGCAGCTCAGGAGACACCGCAGTGGAGACAAGCAGAGTACTGTGGGAATATGGAGAGATGGCACCCAATTCAATGTGGGGAGTCCAGGAAGAGCTCGGCTAATGATGACTAGGCTATTATGAAATTAGTAGAAACAGGGACCTGGAAGCACACAGTCCACCAACAAGGCAAGGAAGCAACAGTAGGGACCAGCTCAGGCAAGATGCTGTACTTACTAAACACATCAAGGGACTTGGGACTCCATCTTGAAGGCCTTTCAAGTCAGGTTCATAGGTTTAATAAGAACGCTCATTTACACTGATACACTAGGCAGCCATAGGAATGGCTAAAGCAGGGCTGGAGAGAAGGCTCAGCTGTTAAGAGCATTTGCTGTTCTTCCAGTGGACCCCAGTTCAGTCATCCATGTCAGGAGCTCACAGCTACCTGTAACTCCAGCTCCAAATGATCTGATTGCCCTCTTTTGGCCTCTGTAACTATATTTATTGTAAAGAAGAAAATTTCTTTCCCATATTTGTCTGTTTCTAGGGAAGGGTGGGCTCTAAAATTCTCATACAGATCTGGCTGAAGGCAAGATCTAAATGAAATACGTCAAACATTTGAATATTTTACAGATTACATGTAGAAATTCCTATTTTTATTTAAAGATCTGAAACAGATCTTGCTAAGAGAATGTCCAGTCTTTAAAGTTGAGTGTATCAACTACCATAAAATAAGATGTAAGTCATCTACAACTATGCAAAGTCACTCAACTTGTTCTGTTACCTTCATTATGTAAGACTGGTTTTCAAAATAACTTACACACTGAAAACAAAACTCTACTCTTCCAATCACTGGCAAATCTGGCTATTTCTCTTGTTACTACTTTTAACAAAATAGAATATTTTTCTGAATTACAGATAATAAGAATACAGCAATTTTTTTGAGGTGTGTGTGTGTGTGTGTGTGTGTGTGTGTGTGTGTGTCCCTAGCTGGTCTAAAATTTTTCTCCTACCTCAGCCTCTCAAATGTTGGAATCATAGGCAAGTAATGTGAGTATAGGTTTCTACCACCAAACCCAGCTTTCTGGTGTTAGGAATTTCCTGAAGACTTGAGAGAACAGATATTCTGATGCAAAATGAATTACATTTGTTTCTAAATGTAATTTTTTTTGTGCGACACTTTCCGACAAATTTGCAATTCCCCAAATTTGCTACACTGTATTTCAGTTTTAGTTACTGAACTAAATACTGTTACAAAGCTATGCTGCAAAGATGCCAAAGGGGTCTCTTAAACTAATTCTAATACAAAACAAATCGGGCAAAACCCACGTTAAATAAAAAGGTCTGAACAAAATCGCACCTAACCTATTCAGATTTACAGAAGCCAGTATTGTTATTTAAATTTCCAAAACAAAAAAGTATGGGTAATTTATGTAATCCACTTTGGGAAAATCTACCAGTCACAAACTTATCCCACAGGTAAATACACTCTCCACCACGTGAGCCAATCTCTCTGTGACAGTTACTATGTCATTCCATTTGTCACAGCAGCTTCTGAAGGAGACGGTGACACCACAGGTAACCACACTAATTAAAGGGATTCACTGTCCTACTTTTCCAAGTTAGGTAACTGAAGTCCTTGAAAGTGAACTGATCCATAATCTAAAACTGCCAAAAGGAACCTTCTTTTAATCTATTTGACTTTCCAAATTCCAGAATGTATGTACAGTATCCACCAATTCATATCCCCATCACTCAAGTCCCAAAATTCCACCATCTCAGAAAGCATCTCATTCTGTCCCCTAAAATCCTTTCATTTAACAACAAAACTCAAGCACTAACAATTTATAATTCCAAATATTTTGGTCTACGTACTTCCAACGCATCCCTGCCAAGACAACTTAAGCGTATTTTATGAGACAAGAGCCTCAGCAGTAATCATTTGCTGAGCACTTACTGTAAGAGCTCTTTGCACTTCAACTATTTCCCATCTCATCAGTTCTCAACAGTCTTGAGGTAAATACTCTCCGTTAGACCCATTTTGCAGAATAGGAAAATGAAGCACCCAAGAAATCAGGGATCTTGCCCAAGGTCACAAACCGGTGGGGCAGGATTTGATTCAAAGCAGGAGAGCAGAGTTCGGAGCCCGTGCTCCTAACGCTTCAACGAGTTAACATTTCACCCTTGACAGTCGCCTATCAAGAAATGGCAAAGGTTCAACGCTAGGAAGAGCAGTTAAGATCCCTGTCCTACATCCACACTCGGGGCTTCCAATGACTTTGACAAATCAACTACATGGCCTCATTTTGCGAATGCACAAATGTGACTCCTGCCAGGGTAAACAAATTCCCTATCCTTCCAGGAACCGGCGCTCCGCAGCGGCCCAGGGCGTGCACACTAAGTTGCATCTGGGAGCGTGGAGGAAGGACCCCAACTATCCCGCAAAGGAAGCTGGGCGGAGCAAGGCTTATGCTTAAAGGTTGGAGCGGCCCGGGCGGGCGTCCGCGCGCTCGCTCGTGGCGACATAAACAAGGGAGGAGGCTGCGTTCTTCCCCGCACAATGAAGGCGCAGGTCCGGGGGAAGGCCGCCCGCCCGGAGCCGCCGAGGCGAGGCCCGGCCGCGGCCCGCGCAGCGCGCGGCTGACCTCCGCCATGTTGGCCGTACACCCGGCCGCACAACAAAGGCTGCGCGAGGGCGCGGGCCGGAGCCTCGGCGCGCCCGCCCGCCCGCCGCCGCCCCACACGGCCGCTCTCGGCTGGGCCCGCCCGGGGCGGCCGAGACAAAGGCGCCGCGGCTCCGCGAGGGACCCGCCGGCCCTCCCCGGGCCGCCGCCGGCTCCTCCCTCCAGGCCGCCCGCTTACCTGTGGGCGGAGAGCGCGCCGCGGACCCCGGCCCCGTCTAACGCGCCCGGTCGCCAGCTGCCGCCGCCGCCGCCACCGCCGCCGCCACGGGCCGCGCCTCCACCTCTTCCCAGCGCCGAGACCGACGGGACACCCTGGGCCGCCGCCCTCGAGAGCGCGCCCGCCCGGCAGCCCGGCTCCCCTGCCGCCGCCGCCGCCGCCGCCCCGCGCGTCCTCGAGCCCGCCGCGCGCGCCCGCTAAACACCACACACTGCGGCGGCCGCCATGAGCGGGCGCGCGCCGAGAGCCCGTTGGGGCGGGGCTTCCCACGGCCGCGCAGGCGCAGAGGCGGCCGGCGGCTACGGCCCGCGCGCCTGCCGCCGTACTGGTTTCCCGCGGCGGCGGTTGGCGTCGGGACGCTTCGGTTACCGGAGCTGCGCCCCGAGCATCCCCGCGCGGCGGCTGTGCGGTCTCCGGCCCTTCTGTGGGGCTGACGGGGTTTGCGCCTCTCCTCTCCCCGGGCCCGCGGCCTGTAGCGGCCGCCACGACCCCGCTCCTGGAAGGAGAGAGGGCCGCGCCTCCCGGTAGGCTAGTTGGAAGCTGGCCAGTTACAAGCACGCCTTTTCTTCTACATCCCCTCTCATCTAGGGCGCTCCTCGTGGGGGACTGTCCATCCTGCTGCTTTAAATTAAAATTAAAAAAGAAAAAAGAGGGGGCGGGGAAGCCAGGCACTGTGGAGCACGCCTGTGACCCCGAGCACTCGGGCAGCAGAAACGGGATCCTCACAAGTTTGGGGCCAGTCCGGTCTATATCTATGTAGAGAGTTCTAGGGCTTCACGGTGGGACCCTGCATCTAAAATAATAAAATGAAGACCTCATCTTCAGGGCCAGGGATGTATTCGTGAGGAGTTCTTGCCTAGGGTGGAGGGGTGAAGCCTTTACATTTGATCCTGTGGTGAGAGGCTGTGTGTGTGGAGGTCAGGGGGACAACTTGTGGGTTCTGGGGGTGGAACGCAAGTGGTGAGCCTTGGTGGCGGGGCTGAGCCCTGTCACCAGTCCCCATTACAACTTTTTTGACGGGTGCCTGAGTCTGACCGAGTTCCTGAGTGGATTTCCAGGGAAGAACTGAAGAAATGGAATGCTGTGTGCAAACAAAGTCCTTTTTATATGGGATTTCAGGAAAGTCTCCAACCAGCCGAACCATCAGCACAAACACCGCCCCAGCCAGAACCCAGATTGTGCTCAAAGGCAAAATTTTCAGCTTCCCTCAGCATGTATGTAGTCTGTGCCTGCGTTGATACTTCTGTTCTCAATCTAATATTTTTCTTATTGTGGCATTCCTCTGGGACCATTAGCACATCCAGTTGACAAAGTTTTTTTAAGGTGTTTTTAGCCAAAAACCAATATATTGGTCCTCAAAGTCCAAAAGCTAGATGAAGAGTTTGCGTTATGTAGGTCCACAAAGATTTTAGATTTTAGTAGGGTTCTTGTTCATTTCAACAAATATTTATTTACTCAGGCCGTCTAAAATAATCAATCATACACTGTGCTTAGTCACGGACCTTACCAAATAGGGAGATATTTATTCACTCTCCTATTCATTGAACAAATGATAGTCACCACGCTAGTCCTGAGAATACAGAACCATTGGCTGGGCACTTAGGAAGTATTTATAATCTTTAGGAGACACAAACATTAGTCTCATAAACATATCCCTACTGCTGTGAAAAAAATCCCCAAAGAAGGTGCCTGAGTCAGGGATGTGAGTGCACAGGTGTATGGCACAAAGCTGAAGGATAAGGAATTAGCCAGGTTGGAGGGAGCCTGGAGAGTGTGGGGACACTAATGAAGTAAGAAAAATGTCAGAAGACAGCCCTGTGGCTGTCCACTTCTCACTGGGTTTTTTTCTCAGGGAGTGGGCTGAGGAAGGGAGGGCATAAGGCCTTGGGGTGCTGCAAAGCAAGTGGAGTTCAGAGATGCTGTGCTTTGAGGACCAAGATGCTCACTTGTGGTTCCTAAGGGACAGTACTCAGCCTGGTGACAAAACAGTGTGAGCCTGAATGGGGTTGGTGGGGAGGCCAAAGAAGCTGATGGGGAGAAGAAAGGGGGGAAATTCGAGAGAAAACCCACAAAATGAAAGCCTAAACCAGGAAGTGGCCACAGAGAAGGATCTTTTTCAGGTGATCTGGGATGGGCACAGGAAAATGATATCAAATGCTACTACACCTCAGTGCCAGATTCACGTTTTACTTCATCAGTCCCACAAAAACTCCATAAAATAAGCCAAATGGTGGTGGTGCATGCCTTTAATTCCAGTACTCCAGAGGCAGAAGCAGGCAGATCTCTGAGTTCAAGGCCAGCCTGATCTACACAGAGAGTCCCAGGACAGCCAGGGCTACACAAAGAAACTATCTCGGGAAGAAAAAAAACAGAAACCTTCACGAAATAACTACCATTATTGTTCCCATTCTTGCTCTGCTAGAGCAAGTAAGGCACAGGAAAACTAGAAGGTGCTAGATGTCAGTCAGGACACAAATCCAACCCAGGTAGTGCACAGTGGAACATGCTTGTAGACCCGGTACTTGGGACATTGTAAAAAAAAAAAAAAAAAAAAAAACTAAATTAAACACAGCTTCAATGTCCTAACTGCTATTCCATGGTTCTAGTAGAAAGCAGGATGCATCCTTGTTTTTGTTTTTCTTTCTTTCTTTTTTTTTTTTTCTTGGTTTTTCGAGACAGGGTTTCTCTGCGTAGCTTTGCGCCTTTCTTGGAGCTCACTTGGTAGCCCAGGCTGGCCTCGAACTCACAGATATCAGCCTAGCTCTGCCTCCCGAGTGCTGGGATTAAAGGCATGCGCTGCCACCGCCCGGCTGTTTTTGTTTTTCAAGACAGGATTTCTCTGTGTAGCCTGGCTGCCCTGAAACTCAGTCTGTAGGCTAGGCTGGCCTCGAACTCAGCCACCTGCTTCTGCTTGGGATTAAGGGCATGTGCTCATCACAAGACACATTCTTTAAATAGAAAGAGCTTAGAGCACATGTAGAAAGCATGGAAACGGGGATTGAGAATTCAAGATCACAAGTCCCTTGCCCCTAAAGGGAACCCCTGTGTGGCTACCTGAAGGCAGATTTTCTGAAGTCACGGGTAAACTGATGTGAAATTAACCAAAAAGGGTTTGCTTTGGAATGGGCATTTTGAGTTTTGTCGATATCATTACTGCATAACTAGATATTATACAATGGAATTATGGAATATAATTTTAAATAATGATGGCTCATGGCTGAGGCAAGAGTTCAAGTGCACCTTTGACTACACTGTAATTCCAGGTCAGCACAGAGTGAAACATTGTCTCAAAAGTAACAACAACAACAAACTGCCTACAGCTCTAATCTTAACAAACTGCAGGAATAAAATAGAAAAAGTGACAACCCAGGAATGGTGTCTCACTCTTGTGGCCCCACAACGTTCTTCAGTTACCTGGTAAGACTTCGTTTACAAAAGTGAGACTGATGTGGTGAACATCATTAATCCTAGCACTCAGAAGGCAGAGGCAGTCAGATCATTGAGTTTAAGGTCAGCCTGATCTTCATATCTAGCTCAAGGCCAGCCATAGCGAGACCCTGTCTCGATAAGTTATAAAGACTACAGAAATATCAGAGGCTCTAGCTTAGTGGTAAAGCACTCGCTAGAATTGGTGAGGCCCAGGGTCTGATCCCCAGCAGTAAGGAAAAAATATTTTAAAACTAGCTGTTTTTCTTTCACTTTTTACAATAAACTTACAATTCCTTTGTAAGAGAAAATAGAGACAGTTCAGGAGTGAACTTTGCGTTTTCACAGGCACTGGACCTGGATACAAGCTTGGGAAAGAGAGCACTAGCCCCACCCCACCCCCAATGTCTTGGTCTTTCTGAACACAGCAAGATGAATAAGAGAAGCTGCCTTTGAGATCCTGCCGGCCCAAAGACAGGGCATCTCTGCCCCTCACACCTTAGCCCTCCTTTCTCCCAATTGCATTTGTCCATTTGAAAATGACAGCATCTGTCTGGACTGATGCTAACAGACAGCCAAGAACCTTATAAATAACTGGAGTCTTTGAAGTTGCTGAGTACCCAGGACAGAGCGTTCCCAGAGATGCCAGAGGAAGGCAAGTGTCAAAGTGTCTGCACTTTTACATCAGCACCCAGACGCAGTCCTGCCTCCTGAATTTGTTCATTCCTTTTCCTCTTGACCTGTTGCTTTTCCCTTTGACTGTTTCAAGCCTCCTCTCCTCCAGGAACCAAAATTCTCTCTTTCCTTTTTCTGATTCCTTTTTATACAAAGCTAATCTCATCAGATTAATTTCATCTCAGGGGTTTAATGAGATTTAAAAACCCAGTTGGCTAAGTCCGGGTGATAAGTATGGGTAGGACATGAACCTCACTGTCATAAAGTTAATGGACCTCCCATTTTAAAGTAGAATGCCACATGGATGGTGGCATTTCCATGACACTGTATGAAAAGCACTATTTTACTACTTGCCCTGTTGGGGGAATCAAACCCGAAACCCCTTGCTTGCTACAGAAGCACTGTGCCACTATGCTGTGGAATATTAGTTGAAGATGTGTTACATTCATTTATGCTGTGGAATATTTGTTTAATGATGCAAAGATGTGTTGCATTCTTTTATATTGCATTTGTTTAACTCTGTAAAGCTGTGTTACTTTGCCTGTCTAAAACACCTGACTGGTCAAATAAAGAGCTGAACGGTCAATAGCTAGGTAGGAGATAGAAACAGGTGGGACTGGCAGACAGAGAGAATAAATAAGAAGAGAAGAAGGAAGAACAAAAAAAGGAAGAGAGGAGGATGCTGGGAGCCAGCCACAGAATAAGAAGGAAAGAAAAGATATACAGAAATAGAGAAAGGTAAAAGCCTGGAGGCAAAAGGTAGATGAGATAATTTAAGAAAAGCTGACTAGAAATAGGCCAAACTAAGACCTCCATTCATAAGAATAAGTCTCCATGTGATTATTTGGGAGCTGGGTGGTAGGCCCTCCCAAAGAGCAAAGAGAAAAACACAAAACAAAACCCAACAACACCACCAAGTTGCATATCTAGACCAGAAAGGCATTTTGTAAACGATAATGCTGTAATGAGGGCATTTCAGGTCCTGAAATACTTTAAATAAGAGTGTCTAAGGATCCTGTTGAGTGGCAATCACATCTCCAGTGGGATGTAAAGCACCTGTCCTGTACTGACCCTTGAAGGGCTCCAGTGACAGAAATGACTCACTTTCCTCTTAGGAACAAAGCGGACATCCATGACTATCTTTATTGGGATAGTCAATATAGATGAGATACACAGTTCCTGGTATTGTCTCACAAGAAGTCTTTGATACCTGGTGATTTTCTTTCTTTCTTTCTTTCTTTCTTTCTTTCTTTCTTTCTTTCTTTCTTTCTTTCTTTCTTTCTTTCTTTCTTTCTTTCTTTTTTTGGTTTTTCGAGACAGGGTTTCTCTGTGTAGCTTTGCGCCTTTCCTGGAACTCACTTGGTAGCCCAGGCTGGCCTCGAACTCACAGAGATCCGCCTGGCTCTGCCTCCCGAGTGCTGGGATTAAAGGCGTGCGCCACCACCACCCAGCCACAGCAATTTTCAAAGTGTCTCGGCCAGCATGGCCTTGGCCCCAGCAGTCTGCAGTACTCTGTTTCAAAGCACAGATCCTGCTCTTATTTCACCTGTTTGCTGCTACACTCATGAACGGTTTTCCAGGGTCTCTGCAGTCTCTCCACTTTTAGAAAACCTACCCAATCTCTCCTCCATCAAGCCACTGCGGTTCACTGACTCTATGAGGAATGAATGTATTCCTGGTGTTTAAAGAAGCCCACTGGCTGACTGGCCTCCACTGTCCATGCATGGTGTCCTCTGCATGCGTTTAAAGCAGTTCATGTCAGACAGGGTATCCCACCCCTGTCCTCCCAACATTTAAGAGGCTGAGACAGGAGGTTATCAAGAGGGAAGCCAGCCTTGGTTTCTTAGCAAGACTAGGCTTTAGCAAATAAGAAAACAAAAGAACCAAGCCCTATAATGGTGCCAAATTGGCCGAACCAGTCACATGTTCTCCAGATGCCTTGTGACTACAACAGATCACCTCACACCTCACAAGGACAACCTCCTGCTTAGGTCTCTCACTTGTGCTCCTTGTTTCTGGGCAGTTACAGTGTCTTTTGCCCTGGAAGACACTTTCCCCTTTTCTCCTATTTTTGTTGTTTTAATTTTTAAATTTATTTTGTGTGCCTGTGTATGTGTGTGAGTGTGTAGTTGGCAAGCTGTATGTGTGCAAGTCAGAGAACAACCTGCTGAAGCTGGTTCTCTCCATTCCCCGTGTGGATTCCAGGGCTTGAGCTCAGGTCCTCAGCTTGATGGCAAACACCTTTTCTTAATGAGCCACCTCACTGGCTGGATTTTTTTCTTTTTGAGACAAGATTTTATTCTCTAGCTCTGGCACCCTGGTTACACCACGTAGCCCAGGATGACCTCATATTCACAGCAATCTTCCTGCCTCTGCCTCACAAGTGCTAGAATTATACAGGTAAGGGCCCAGCTATATTATCTCGTTTTATGTATGGCTGTGAGTTCACATTTATGGTCCTGGAGACATAATCGCATTCCTCTCAACACTTCACTCTGCCGCTAGCCAGACAGCAGAGCCTTTCTTGGCCTGAAACTGGGAAGTGCTCCTCCCTCCCAGATGCCTATCAGCTGTGCAAAGAAAAGCAGTTCCCAGGCTTGTCAGACATGCCTGAAGCAGAGCAGAAACAATGTTTCCTTTATCAGACACACCTGTCCCCATCCATTCACTGTCTGGGGTTGAAGAACTCATTAAACAGCATCCAGAAAAAGACTCTTAACAAGTGGGAAGTTGAAAGAAGAATTGAGGTATTCAAGAATGGAACTAGCTGCAAAAGAAGTTCCTGAATGGTCAGGGGGTGCATGTGCCCACCACTACAGCTGACTGTAGGTTTCCGTACTATTCTATGTCTTCGGGGAAAGGGTCATGTGTTGGCCAACACATTATGCAAGAAGTTAGAAAACCATGTACCGGGGACTGGAGAGATGGCTCAGTGGTTTAGATACTTGTTACTCTTGCAGTGGATCCAGGTTCAAGTCCCAGCACCCAAGTGATGGCTTACAACCACCTATAACTCCAATTCTAGGGGATCTGATACCTTCTTCTGGCCTCTGCAGGCATCAGGCATGCACATGGTGCACATATATATATATATATATATATATATATATATATATATATATATATATATATATGCAGATTAAACACTGACACATATAACATAGAATTTTTTAAAAATCTAAAAAAAAATTAAAAAAAAAAGAAAATCCTTTACGTTTTTATTATTTTGTCATTTTGGTGGTCCCAGGCAGGCAAGTGGTATTGACAATTACTTTTCAAATGTCTTTTTTTTTTTTGAGGGGGAAGGGGCAAAGTCATCTCTGTTTTGAAATTTTTATTCTTTCATAATTTCATGTTTATGTATGATGTACCTTGATTACATATTTTTCCTACTGTTATCTTCTCCCTTCCACCCAGCCCCTTCATCTTCTCATCAAGTCCTCTGCCTGCTTTCATATTTGTTGGCTTGTTGGTTAGTGTCTTAGTTACTTTTATACTGCTGTGATAAAATATCATGACCAAGCAAAGTATAGATGGGTTTATTTGGGGCTTATGGTTCCAGAGGGATGGAGTCTATGACCATAGGTTGAAGGCAAGGCAGCAGGCAGCTGGATCAGCTGAGAGCTCACATCTTGATCTATAAGCAGTAGCCAGAGAATGTACTGGGCATGGGGGAGGCTTTTGAAGCATCAAACTTGTACCCAGTGAGACACTTCTTCCAAAAAGACCACACCTCCTAACTTTTCCCAAGCAGTTCCACCAACTGAGACCCAAGCAGTCAAGTGCATGGACCTATGGGGCCATCCTCATTAAAACCACCATAGTGTATAGAGTATTGGAGAAAGGGCAACTTACAGGTGGTTACCCCAACAGCCCTGAACTGCCCACAGCTTTCCAGACAGGAATGAGGCCTTGTGAAACTTTTCCCCATCCATAATGGAATCTTTTTGTTTGTTTGTTTGTTTGTTTGTTTGTTTGTTTGTTTGTTTGTTTGTTTGTTTGTTTGAGACAGGGTTTCTCTGTGCAACAGTCCTGACTGTCCTACAACTCTCTCTGTAGACCAGACTGGCCTCAAACTCACTGAGATCTGCCTGCCTCTGCCAAGTGCTGGGGTTAAAGGCGTGAGCCTCCACTGCCTGGCCATAATGGAATCTTGATGAACCCAATCTTGTACTGGAGGCTACTCCTGCTGTGAGTTAATGAACATGACAGCCATTCATATTCACAATGGAGCTCTCTGTGGCACTTCTTTCTATCCTTTTTAGCTCTTACATTCTTCCTATCCCCTCCCACAATGTTTCCCACCCTTGAAGGGAGTATTGTAGATATTCAGAGCACTCATAGCCACCTATCCTCAGGACTGTGATTGGTCATGAATTAACCATTGCCCACTTCAAACAGAAGTTTCTCTTGCCAAGACTGGGAGTAACACTAATCAATGAAACATAAATATTTAGAAGGCAATTAGAGACATCATGACTATATAGCAAATCACAGTAATGTGACCTCTCCAGATAGGGAGATTTTTGACCAGGTTTATAATACCAGGCTCTTATGGAACAGGCCTCAAATGCAATGGGGAAAAAGTGGTTGGTTACTGTCTTAGGGTTTCTATTGCTGTGAGGAGACACCACGACCATGGCAACTCTTATAAAGGAAAACATTTAATTGGGTGGCTTACAGTTTCAGAGAATTAGTCTATTACCATCATGATGGGACATGGTGGCATGCAGGCGGACATGGTGCTGAAGAAGGAACTGAGAGTAGAGAAGGAGCTTCATCTTGATCCCACAGGCAACAGGAAGTGATCTGTCTCACTGGGTGTAGCTCGAGCATTAGAGACCTCAAAGCCCACCCTTCAAAATGACACACTTCCTCCAACAAGGCCACACCTACTCCAACAAGGCCACACCTCCCATTAGTGCCACTCCCTTTGGGGGCCATTTTCTTTCAAACCACCACAGTTACCCACGTGACAGTCAATCTACTATTGCATCAGTGGGCACATCTTGCCTGGCAGGTTGGTTCTGTAGTTCACAGGGTTCACAGCTAGATCAGACCGTTGATGACTTCTCTCCCCTCACAGTCTGTAGAGCATTATGAAAGCCAGACAACAGGAGGACACCTCTAGCTCAGCTCCAGTTTGTTTTCTCTATGTCCTGCAAACAGTGTGGTGGTGTACACCTTATGGTAGTTTGAATGTAATTGACCCCCATAAAGTCATAGGGAGTGGCACTATTAGAAGGTGTGACTTTGTTGGCGTAGGTATGGCCTTGTGTTGGAAGAAGTGTGCCACTGTGAGGGTGGACTTTGAGGTCTCCTATGCTCAAGTGTGCCCAGTGACACAGTTCACTTCCTGTTCCCTGTGGATCAAGACGTAGAACTCTCAGCTCCTTCTCCAGCACCTTGTCTGTCTGCATTCTTTAACTGTAAGCCACCCCTGTTGCAGGATATTTGATCTCACTGTAAAACTCCGAGACTGTCTGTGTTAATAAAGTTAACCTTGAATGGTGGGGAGGGGCAGAGCCAATGACTAGTTGACAGGAATCAGTCACAGAGAATACAGAGGACCTAGAGTATGAATTGAGTGACACAGGAAGGAGTAGGGAGAGACTTGGAGATTTGAGGGCTTCTTGTCCTTCCTTTTGGGGTCTCAGAAGGTCAGCTGGTGGCTCCTCCTCTGCTTCTTTGAGCTATCAGGTTTTCACCCCAATATCTGACTCTCAAGTCTTTATTGATAATAGAATGACTTAGATAAACACAACACACCCTAATTAAATGTTTTCCTTTATAAGAGTTGCTGTGGTCATGGTGTCTCTTCACAGCAATAGAAACCCTGACTAAGACAGAGATCTTTAGTACTAGGGTTTTGTCTTCTAGTTCTGGTGGGTAACCATGAGCAATGGAAACAGCCTATTTGGTTTGTGGGGTTGGGGATTGTTTCTGGGACCTCCTTAATCAATGACTCATAGGAAGTATCCTATATACCACATTAGAATTTTTGTTTAATGGCTTTTAGAAGCATTGTCTTTCCATGTGGATTATTGCCTTTCAAACTCTATTTAATTATCTAATGACCCTTTCAGTGGGGTTACCTAAGACCATCAGAAAACACAGATATTTTACAACTATAGCTAAACTACAGTTACAAAGTAGCAACAAAAATAATTTTATGGTTGGGGTCACGACATGAACTGAATTCAAGGGTCACATTAGGAAGGTTCAGAACCTCTGTGTTAGAGACTTGCACCACCAGGCACAGGTTATGTGGGACAGGGAATCCAGTTGAAGGCTTTTGCATTCCAGACAAACACTCTCAACTGAGCTATGTCCCCAGTTCCTGCTTTCATTTGAAGTGTTTTAACCACATGTAGTTGACTCTCTATATCCAGGTTCTCTACATCATGGATTCTACGAATTTTTTTTTTTTAGATAGGGTCTCATTCTGTAGCCTTAATTACCCTCAATTTCTTTTGATCTATCTGACATTGCCTCCTAAGTTCTGGGACTAAAGGTGTGCACTACCACACCTAGCTTGGATGTTTTTCTTGTTACCTGCTGAATAATAAAGTATAACACTGTTTACATGCATTTTCGTTGTGTTAGGCATTTAAAATTAGAGATAATTTCAAGTTGGTGGTAGAGTGCTCAGCACACCCAGTCCCTCAGTGAGCTTGCAGTACCACAGAAATTAGGGAAGTAATCTCAACTATAGGGATGATAAGAAGGTCGAGGGATTAAAGCTGGTTTGGAGTACATAGTCTCAAAATAAATAAATAAAAATTTAAAAAGGCTAAGGCTGTAGCCCAGTGATAGAGTGCTTGCCCAGTATTTTAAAGGTCCTGGACTCCATCCCTGGCACGACACTAAACAAATACACAGAAGAATGTGCACAGATCGTATGCAATTAGATCTTCTGCTTGCCCATCCTGGTACCTGCAGATGTCTTAAGAATATCTCCATGCTCCCATGGATACAGCTGAATACTGCATTACCTTTTTTTTTTTTTTCTTTTTTTCTTTTTTGGGTGTGTGTGAGGTGGTAGTGGAGGGTTTCTTCTTCTGTTGTTCAAGCTGGATTGGAATCCACTAACATAGCACAGGCTGGCCCAGAATTTACAATAATCCTCCTGTCTCAGTCTCTCCAATGTTGGTGCTGGGATTACAGGCCTGCCTCTACCATGCCTGGTTTTATATTGTGCTGCTTTTATAATTAAAGATAATAAGGCTAATAAATACTCTCCCAAAATAAAGTCTGTGTGATTACTGAGTAAGAATATAAGCACAGAAGCCATTTTTAAAAGACATTTTTTTAATTACACATAGATATGTGCATGTCCGTACAGGTGTCTGTGGAGACCAGAAAAGAGTGTCAGATTTCCTGTCTGCCTGATGTGGGTCCTAGGAATTAAACCCAGGTCCTCAGGAAGAACAGCCAGCTCTTAACCACTGAGCCATCTCTCCATACCCCCTGAATGGGCTCCAGTCCCACTGAATGGGTTCTAATCCCAGTCCCAACAAACAGCCGGCTGAGGCAAGAGGATGGTTTTTTTTTTTATTTTATTTATTTTATTTTACAATACCATTCAGTTCTACATATCAGCCACGGGTTCCCCTATTCTCCTCTCTCCCACCCCCTCCCCTTACCCCCAGCCCACCCCCCATTCCCACCTCCTCCAGGGCAAATCCTCCCCCGAGGACTGCGATCAACCTGGTAGACTCAGTCCAGGCAGGTCCAGTCCCTTCCTCCCAGACTGAGCCAAGTGTTCCTGCATAAGCTCCAGGTTTCAAACAGCCAACTCATGCAATGAGCACAAGACTTGGTCACACTGCCTAGTTGCCTCCCAAACTGATCAAGCCAATCAACTGTCACACCTATTCAGAGGGCCTGATCCAACTGGGGGCCCCTCAGCCTTTGGTTCATAGTTCATGTGTTTCCATTCGTTTGGCTATTTTTTTTCAATAATTGAGTAAAACCAAAATTTATTATAAGCCACAGTCGTCCTAGGGACCTCCATGCTATATATATAGCCTCCATGGTTCTATGGGTTGTGGTCTGATTGTTCTTTATTTTATATCTAGAATCCACTTATGAGTGAGTATATACCATGACTGTCTTTCTGGGTTTGGGTTACCTCACTCAGGATGATTTTTTCTAGTTCCAGAGGATGGGGATTTTTGAGACTAGGCCAAACTACAGAGCAAGACTCCAAGAAAATAAAATAAATATGAGGATGTGGGAAAGGGGTGGAGCAACTGCCTGGTCTGTGTGACTCTGGCTTCAACTCCCGGTATAAAACAGGAGGCATTGACTAGCCCGACTTTTCAGTAGTGTGCTGCTTTCCTTGTCTTTGTGCCCTTTCTTAATAAAAATGTAGACCTTAAAGACATGTTGCTCAGGCTTACATCATTATGGTTTGAATGAGCCAAAAATTCTATCTCTCCCCCTCCCCCATTACCCAGAATAATAACTCTTAAGAGCTATAAACTTCAAAGCACTTTGAGAGCACTTAATTAATCCTCTCTGGTGCCAAAGAGAAAGACACAGATATTCACAGAACTTCATCCTGACCTTCTTCAATTTGGCAAGCCTTCTGCTGACTTCGAAAAGCCATGTCTGTCCCACGAAGGTTATTTGGGCCACCTCGGCATCAGTGGCCCTTACCTAATGAAACCTGGTAATCCGAGCGGTTCGAATTGCTGTCTCCTTGGACTCTGGCGGGCCAAGGGGAGCTGCTGAAAGCCTAGAAGAGAAAGGGCAGTGATTCCCGGGAGAGCAGGAATACAAAGTGCGTCTGTAGGGAACCTGCGAGAACTGCGCGCGATTGAGCAGATTGCATCAGCGTCCGATTGACTCGCTGGAACTGGGGCACCGTGGTAACCCAGCTCTTCTCAGAATTCCGCTCTCCTGAGGCCCTGAGCACAGGCAGCGGGCCTCCACGTGCTCATAGCTCACCTCCTGTGCGTGGGAAGCTCCAGGCCACACTTTTCTCTCTATTCAGACTTGCTTCCTGTGGAAGGTCTAACGAAAATAGAGCAGCCGTGCCCGGGGGGGGAACCCAGTTCAGGAGTGGCTGCCTTCTCACAGCCCTCCCCACCCCCCTCAAAACCTGGTCTAGTTCTTAAAATTCTCACCACCTGATCTGTTACACAATGGCAGGAATGACATCAAATAGTATTATTTTTTATCTTGATATATAGTCCAGCCTGGTCTTGAACTCCCTATATAATTCAGACGGACCTTGAACTCTTGGCAATCCTCCTGCCTCAGCCTCAAGTTCTGGAATTACAGGCTTGTGTCACCAAGCCCATCTTCAGATTTTTAAAAAAGACATTAGTATGTATGAGTGTTTTGTGTGTGTGTGTGTGTATGGGTGTGTGTGTGTGTGTGTGTGTGTGTGTGTGTGTGTGTGCGCGCGCGCGCGCGCGCGCGCGCGCCTGGTGCAGTTAGAGGTCGGAAGACAGTGTTAGATTCCCTGGAATTGGAGTTACAGATAGTTGCAAACCATTGTGTCATTCTGGGAATCGAACTCAGGTCCTCTGTAACTCTTATAACAGGTGCTTTTAACTGCTGAGCCATCTCTCTAGCCCTCATGTTCAGATCTTACTTTCAATTCTGATGTAAAAGATTAAGAAATGCTTACTGAGGGTTTGTTATATGTCAGGCACTTATGGAGCCCTGGGTCTGGCCCAGACCTCAAGGGCCTCATTTTCAGAAAATAACCACACTGCAAACCCAGTGGTGGAGGCACCAGGCAGCCACCACCGAGAGGAGCTGCACGTGAGAAGGGGCGCACTGATCGTCAGGAGCAGGAAGGACTCGCCCTATGGTGTTTCATCCTATGGTGTTTCATCCTATGGTGTTTCACCCTATGGTGTTTCTGCTTTGGTTTGCGGTGTGAGAGATCAAACCCAAGGCCTTGCAATGCTAGACAAGCACTCTCCTATGGAGGGACACCCCACGTCCAACTTTGGTCTTTTTATGATTTTCATCGCTGTCAGAATATTCAGAAGAGCCACAGACTGTCTGCACCGTTCCTCACTTGACAGAATTCTTGAGTCACTTGGCTGCTTTGTGCTCAAATGAAAACCCCTGACAGTAGGAGTTAGCAAGCGGCCTCGGGAGCTCTGAACAACCCACTAACCAAGAAGAGGTTTTACATTTGTAAGTGGTTAGGAAAACATAGTCATGACACATAAAAATGACTTTAAGGTGCAGTTTCTAGAGTTCATGAGTCAAGTTTTACTGCGACATGGCCACACCCCTTCATTTACAAACCGTCCACTCACTCTGGAGTTTGCTACAATAGCAGAGTTGAATACTGGCCTCCTGGACCACACAGCTTGCCTTAGCTAAATATTTACTCTTTTGCTCTTTATAGAAAGCCTGCCAGCCTCTGCTAGAGTAAACACATTGATACAAGCCTTTGAAAATCTTATCATTTGTCACAAATGAATAGTAAACTAGAAAAGATAATTTTAAAAAGTACAGATGAGCAGTAACTAGAAGAGATAATTTTCAAAGGAAAGTAACCCAGAGGTGCATCCTCTAGTGAAACCTTGGGAAATGCTGTTGCGCTCCTCAGGGCAGCACTTTGGCTAGGTAAACTTCTTTATATGGGCTAATGAGAGCAGGAACAAAGTAGTTCATGGTCTAACGTGAACAAGGTTAAGGACTTCACATATAGAACGCCGTTCTGACGTCAGAAGGTAAAGGCTCACAGAGGTGAAGCAGTTTGCCCAGCCAGAGTCACACCAGTAGAAAAAGACACCTTTAAGGGTTTTTACCAGCTTTTGAAATTTTAAGGCTACTGCAGCTTAAACATTAACCCACCATAATTTGACACACTGTGACACCTGTATGGTACCAAGCTGAAAAGTCCATCCCTCAATCTGTCCTCAGAAAAATCCATTGGCAGGTTCTGGGCAGGGGGTGTTACCTACACAGAGTCCAGCTGCATTGTGATTCATCTGTACAAGCTGAGCAGAAAAGATGTGATGCCATCTAGGGGTGCAGGAACAGGTTTGTTTTCTCCTCCAATTAAAGAATTAAATCTTGGGGAGTCCTGGCAGAGCCATCATATGATAATGGGGAAAATGGGATCCCCTCTTAGGGTTCTCAGTCTCATATTTACACACACACAGACACACACACACAGAGACACACATATGTTTGAATATATATATATATATATATATATATATATATATATATATATATATTCATACAGAGACCTGAGAAACAGTTTATCAGAGTTTAAGAGGAAAACCCCAAGGCAGGCAAGCTCTCACAGCTGCAGGGAAGAAGAGGAAGGAGAAGCTGAGCCAGCATGGAGGCCAGCGTCATGGTTGCAGACAACCACATAGCTGGGAAGGAAGCTCAAGAGAGAACACAAGGATGCCCACCATACACCCCCACCATAATATGCCAACTCACCATTGGCCCAACACTCAACCAATCACAGACTGAAGCCTCCAGAGGGCTAGTTGGGGAATTTAAAAATAGATGTGGGTTCTGGCCAGCATCAGGAACAAAAAGAAGGAAGGGAATTATGTCCCTCTGAATCAGAACCCAGAAAGACAGACTGATCCAGCTGAACATCATAGATAAGCAGAAGACCGGAGTAAGTTAGCCCAGCAGTGGTGGTGGAACAAAATAAAATGCTTATTTAATAAAACAGACACATGAGGGGAGGCACTGGGGATTTGACCGTATGGTAAAGTGCTTGCTTCGAATTTGCGAGGACATGGGTTTAAGTTGAAGCACAGCAGAACAGATGTATAAGGAGAGAGAAAGGTCAGAACACCCCACGTTGTGAATCTCAGTGACAAGGAATGGTGATGGGCTTGGGGAGGGAAGGGAGATGTGTCTCAGGGGTGTTCTGTGGGGTGTTCAGGTGGAGAAACGCAGCAGTGGACAGCAGGGAACTGTGGAATGGAAGTTAAGAGGATAGCATGCTTTGGGGTATCATCTACCCAGAGCAGATGTTTGAAGCCATAGCAGGCCTGTGTTAGAAATGCTTAGTGCCAGCATGGCCTGCTGGGAGGTGGTGAAATCTTTGCCACAAGGAGCCTAGGGAGGGGGCTCTAGGTTGTGGTGAGTGGGTCCTTGAAGGGCATAGGGCACCTCCTCTTGATCTCTTTCACTTTCAGGCCACAAACAGAGAAGCTTTACTCCCCCAGACACCTCTGCTGCAGTGTGCTGACTCACCAGGAGACCCAATGCTAAACCAATCACAGACTGAAGCTTCCAACACTGTGAGCAAAAAGAACCTTTCTGTAGGTGGATAGCCTCAGGTATTTGCTATCAGAACAAAAAGCTTTCCTGGAAGCCAGTGAGAATTCAAAGGGCAAGAGGTAGAGGAAGAGCCACAGAGAAAGGCAAGAGAGTGGGAAGAGGAGAGTCAGCTGGAGCGTGGGGAGAGCAGGAGGAGGTGGGGTTCCATCTCAGAACCAGAGCAACAACAAGCAGGGTGCAAGCGGCGGCGGGGGGGGGGGGGGGGCGCGGGACAACTTGGAAGAATGCTGGGTCTGTGCCTTTCTTGGGGTCCTCCTGACTCTACCTCCTGAGGTTAGAGGAATGGAACTCCACAGTCGGCAAGTTTTTTTTCTTCCTTGCTTTCTTTTTTTCTTTGAGACAGGTTTTTTTTTTGTGTAGCTTTGGCTGTCCTGGAGCTGGCTCTGTAGCCCAGGCTGGCCTGGAACTCAGAGATCTGCCTGCCTCTGCCTCCCGAGTGCTGGGATTAAAGGTATGTGCACCACCATCACCTGGCAGCAAAATCCTTTTCTAAATACAGAGAATTTAGGGAGTTCTCATGCTAGGTTTAAGTGTTTTTGTCTTTCATCAGTAGCATAACCTCCTTCTGTTTACTTCTACCGGGTAGGATAAAATTTAGTAGAAAAGTAGATATTTACATGGACAGATTGGAACTGTTTTTCATCACCCTGACATAATAAGTTTTTGGCCAAAACAAACAAACTACTCCTAGCAAAGAAGCCAACCATGAGGACCTGGAGAGATGGTACAGTGACTAAGAGTAGAGATCCTTGCAGCAGACCCAGGTTTGGTTCCCAGAACTTAAAAATTGGCTTACAACCACCTGTAACTCAGTTCCAGGGAATCTGACACCCTCTTCTGGCTTTCTGCAGGTACCACATGCACTTGGTGCGCACACACACACACACACATGCAGGCAAATAAGTAAACAAATAAATAAATGTAAAAAGAAGAAGAAGCAAAAGAAGCCAGCTGTGGTGGTATATGCCTGTAATCCCACCACTTGGGAAGTGGAAGCAGAAGGCTCAAGAGTTAAGTCCAACCTCAACTATATATGGAGTTTGAGGTTAGCCTGGCTACTTAAGACTGTCTCAAAAGCAAAAACAAAGCATCCAGTGAAGAAAAGCCATGGCACCAACCCCTGACATTTAGTACTGGAGGAGAGAACTGTCTAGACGGGTCTAAAAGATTCATAGCAGTCCTTTGCTGGCATGGGAAGTGTGGTGAGGCCTGAAAGCCATGCAAGGTACATTCAGGCCCGATACAAGGAGGTTTTAAAAGCCCAGAGTAGGTAAAAGTCTTGTTAAGGAAGATCTTCCATTCAGTTCTGTTTTTTTCAGTGCTGAAGATTGAACTAGAGCCTTATGCTTGCTGTGGAAGGCCCTACCACTGAATTCTATCCCAGCCCAGGACCCTCCAAATAACTCTTTATGTGACTTTCTTAGAATCACGTTAAAGCCCCTACCGCCCCACCAGAAAGAGAGTGCAAGTTCTAAACAGTCCCCGGTTTCCCCTGGGTATTAAGAGACAAAGCGGGGTGTTATGCACCTGGCATCCTTCAGGACCTTGGAATAGCAAGAAAGACATTAAGGGCCTTGAACTCAGTGCAAGGATGTGCTCTGACAACATCCAGCGGGTGAGTGAAAAAGGCAGTACTACTGTGCCCTCTGGATCCTGGCTGGGCCAGCACAAGAGTTAAACTGACTGGCACAGGCCCAGCTGGGGTGCTCACAAACTCCAGGTGGGGTACAGTTTCTCAATCCTCCTGCAGCGGCAGCGGCAGCGGTCGGGGGGCTCTCAAAGCCTTTCTTCCATCTTAAGTAAGTGGGTCACTGGGATTCACAGAGATGAGAGCCCAGCGAGGTGTGGGAGCTGGCAGAGAGAGCTGGTCAGGGCCAATACCTTATTCCTGAGTTTCCCTGTCATGAAATGAGGGAACTTTCCCCGCTCTGGTTCTGTGTGCACAGGCACTTCTTCGTGGGGTGGGAGGTCTAGGAAGATTAAAAGCCACCTTCTGTCACCACAGCCATGACAATGCAGTTGCTGGACTGTTCTCCCTGTTCCATAAGTAAGGAAATGTGCTTCAGGAAATGTCACATGCTGCACCAAGGCCACTGTGGTTAGATGGCCATAGAGCTGCCCTTCACATTGAGGTCTGTGTCTGCCTTTCGGGCCCCCCTCCCAATCACTTTTGATTACAAGTCCCAGGCTCTGACAAACCTCTGATAGAAGAGAACAGCCAAACCCCCATTGCTCTCCCTGGGGCCCTCAGAGCCTCTGTCTTGTATTTAGGGCTCACAGTTGAGCCTTCAACAGCAGGCCCTGGCCCACTCCATCTTGTGACAGTGAGTATAGACTGAAACTTTGCTTTGAACCAGGCACTAGCGGTGAAGGGCCCTCCCAGTGGTCCTGGGACCCTCAGTACCAGTCTATGACATGAGCACCATGTGATCCACACTTCAGACCCAGAGTGTTCATGAAACCCACCGGGAACTGCTCAAGCGGGTTGGAATAAGAGGTTGACTGTCTCATACACTAGACAAATAGCTGCCTTGTAAAGGAAATGAGCATTCCCAAAGGCTGATGATCACTCCATAATGCAGGTTGTATCAGCTATGAAGCATCCACACTCCACACATCAAGAATGCAATGTTAGTCTAACTTGCTCCTTTCCATGTCTCTTTTCTGCATGCCCACCCTGCCAATGTTGGGATACATCTGCTTTCAGAGCCAGTCTATGATTATATTTTAAGATGACTGGCTGGATATGACCACTCTCATGATGACCCAAAGCCTAGGACATGAGGACAGGGAGGTAGGTGACCCTTTGAGTAGGTCTATTTCTTTTTATATCACATGACCCAGACCTATTTAAGCCTTCCAGTAGATCTCTATACACCTAAACAAAGTCCAGGATTTTGACTTAGGTGATCTGGCCTCTTGTCTGATTTTTACATGGCCAGATAATTCTGACTTGGGTTTATTTGTTATGTTTTCAAAGACTTTTAGTTTATTTATTAATTTTGTTCCTGGAGCTGGGAATGAAGCGTAGTGATAGAATACTAGCCTGGCATGCAGAAGGCCCTGGCTCCAGTCTCCTCAAATGACTTTCTGACCTCCTTCCCTCCTCAAGCAAAAACACTCTGAAGTTATGGCCACTCCTCAGTGTTTTTCTTATTTTCAATTAATATTCAAAGTAATGAGTTTTGTTATGACATTTTCATGATGTGTTGCACTTTGCTCAAAGTCACACCCTGATTATCCTGTCCCCACTACCCCTCCCACTGATCCTTGATTAACAGAAAACATCAGCACAAACACAATCCCGCTCTGAGAACAGTTCTCCACTAGAAGAGAGGCTCTGCTTGCCTTGTTCCAGAACCTTCTCAAGGGTCTGTCTGGTGAGCAGCCTTTGAAGACAGAGGTGATACCTCCTTCAAAGAGCAGGGCTGCTTACAGCATCAGAAGATGGAAAATGCCTCTCACTGACCAGCAAAGGGAAGGACCTCAGGTTCCTCACTCTGGGGGGCCTCTGCTGTGGTATAACCAGCTGTAAATGTGTATATCATTTGTTCCCTGGGCTTGGGGAACTGATGGGGAAATCCTGATGTTCTGCCACTGCTAACCTTGAAATAAAAATCTGCCTCTTGTGTCTCCCAGGCCCCGGTGAATCTATAGACTGGCTAGTGAGGTCATATGCAAAGCTTCCCACACTTCCCAACAAGCCACCCCATGCTCAGTTCCGGTGACACACTTTTGTGCACTCACACTACCAGCATCCAGGGCCAGCACAAGTTCAGGCAGCCCTGAAATCCATGCTGCTTCTGGTCTGTGCATTGCCAGGAAGTGGACGCAGAGGCCGTCACAAGACGACTTGATGGCACTGCCGACAGGATCCATTAGAACCGAGTTGCATACGCTCCGCAGTAGAAAGAGCTCATTGATTTCCCTTCATCCTTAGAAGAGCGAGGACCGTCTGGAGCCTTGTCCTGCCCTTTCGTGCACCCCGCCCCATTGCTGTCCACTCTATGGTGCTCCAGTACATGTGAATTCTCTTCCACAACCCTGGCAGAGTAGCCACTGAGGGGAGTTCTGTTCTCATGGGACAGAATGTAATAACTATCCGTACTTAGTTGTATGGTAAAGCAATTTCAAACACTAAAAATAAAATGTAATTCATTATGTCAAAAATAAATTCTAATATCATGTTCCCTTTCCCCTGTTTTATAAAGAGATTAGTATCGCTGAGGCATATTATTCTGTGGGGAATCAATAATTGGACTGAGATAAAGAGAAAAGAGAAGTTCTTTAAAAATTCAATCAGGAAAGGGGGTGTAGCTCAGTGGTAGCAGGGTGTGTTTAACATCCGTCATCCTTAGCACCATTGAGAGCAAGCAAATTCATTCACTACCTACCTACCTATCTATCTACTACGTTACCTATATATAAAACATAGACACACACTTATAAATGGGGGACAGGTGTAGCTCCAGGCTAGAGCACTCACCCAGTGAAGTAGAAAAGCATATGAGCTCTGACCCCTTGCTGAGAAGGTGGCTGGGCAGAGAAATGGAACAAAGCAGAAGTGAGTCTGTGGAAGAGGTGGGATTTAAGGCAGGGGCACATGGCCTTTGACCTGGACACAGGAGGCTGGAGAAGGGGGAGAACATCCGTGGTCTGAGAGCCTTGTTTGGGGGACACAGAGGAGTGGGTGCATTTGAGGAGGGTGGAGTTGGAGTTGGATCCCAGACCTGGAGTAAAGCTGAGACGTGGCTTTAGGAGAACTTTGAACTGAGTGAGTAAACGTGTGTTCTATGGGAGCGCAGGCTCAAGGTACCCGCTGGAGAAGGCGGGCCACACAGGCGACATGTGAAGAGCGGGGGTGTCGGAGGGTTGACAGTCACAGCAGAGGGAAACGCGATAAGATGGGAACAGGGAGGAGGCCAGAGGGAGTTCCCCGCGGAACTGTGCTCCCCTCTGCCCTGGTTGTGGAGGGATCCACGGAGACTCACGCTGACAGACAGAGGCCTCTGCCATCTTCCTTCAGAACGCTAGCTCAGCAAGGGTGCAGCCCCCACCTAAAGTCACACTTCATCCAGCCTTCGGAACAGATCTGGGAGGCACAGATCTGAGTCATGAAAGTTTAAGATGTTAGACGTGGGAAGCATTTGCGTTCGTGGATCCAACTGGATCTCCCTTTAATAGCTAACTCTTAGAATCTGAGGTATTTTCAGATTGGGCACCTTGAATGTTTCTATCCGACCAGAGAAAAATAAGAGCCCACTTTTTCCAGCTCCCCCTCTCCTCTCCTCTTTAAAAAATGTATCTGGCCTTTTAAGGCAGTGTCTCTCTATGTAATCAGTCTAGGGTGGTCTAGAACCTATGATCTTCCTGCATCCATCTCTCAAGTGCTGAGATTACAGGTATCGACTACCACACATGGCTCTTCCTTTTCTTTCTTTTTTTTCCTAAGATTTTTTAAGTGTGTATGAGTGTTTTTCCTGTATGTATATGCACTGTAGAGGCCAGGGAAAAGTGTGGGATCCCCTGGAATTGGAGTTACAGCTGTCAGCTGTCCTGTGGGTGCTGGGAATGGAACCTGGGTCCTCTGGAAGAGCATTCAGTACCCTTGACCACTGAGCCATCCCTCCAGCCCTCTTCCTCCTAGACAAATCTGTTTGCTAGGTGAAGCTTGTGAGAGCCTTGCCAGGCAACGCCTTTGGGATGGCCTGGAATACTACAAGCAGACTTCGCATTCCATTCTCTCCAAGGTGACACTTGTCCCAAGCCCACACTTGCTGCAAGGAGGCTTCTTTGTCACCCTTGACAGCCAGTTCAGTGGCTCCACCTCTTAAGTCCCTGACAAGCAACAACCCATCAGAAGTAGGCCAAGGGTCATGGTGCACACTCTTGAGCAATCCTGAGGTGAGGGTTGTGTTCTCTGCCCTCAGCATTCCAGCCTCAAGTTCTCAGCAGGCACCTGTGAGGTGCCTTAGAGTCTTTTAGAGTTCAAGGGTGGGTGACATCCAGGAAAAGGGCTTTGTCCTTGAACTCACAGAGTGAAGCAGGAGCCTTCCTGATCCAATGGTAGTCCTGCCCCACCTTGGCACTCACACAAAAATTCTGTGACATCTCTCCACACCTCTTAAGTGCTAATTACAGAGGTTTGTCCACACATGTGACCAACCTCCTCAGCCAGCTCTGCAGCAGCCTCTGCTAATGGAAATACCTTGAGGTAACCAGGGCAAGGATATCATTGCACAATCCTTGCCTCAGCCAATTTTTCCACTAAAAACCAATTGTTACTTAGCAACCAAGGCAATTTGGCCCAGCTCAAAAAAAATTATTCATCCCTAAATAGTACACTAAGATAGGCTATACCCACCAGCTTTCTCTGAAAGAATTGCAAGTATTCGTTGACAATTTTGTAAAGGTGGGATTAGGCAACAAACAGATAAAAAATGTATTGTTGACTAATGAAGGTAGTTGGTTGTCGAAGGTGGAGTGGACGAGATGTTCTGAGAGCCAGCTAAACATCATTCCTCATTTCCAAGCCCTATTAATTACTGCTAATCGCAAAAGCCCTCGATCAGAGAAGGAATCAACTCAGGGCAACACTTAACACTTCTCTTTCCGCCCAGTGTTGGTCTTGAGGTCATGGCTCTATCCTCCAGAGGTGGCAGATAGATTGGGCAGCCTTCTATGCATGTTTCAGGGCTTCCCCGCAGTAACCACACTGACTGGAACCATTTCTCAGACCCCTTTGAGCATTGTCAAATAGCATGCCCCTATTTGGTTTTGAACTTAATTTCTAACCAGGTGCCAGTGTGGTAGTACACTCTCAGATTCTTAAGAGATTGAAGCAGGATGATTTTGATTGTGAGTTCAAAGCCTGTCTGGGCAACTTTGAAAGATCCTGACTCAAAATAATAAAAGGGTAGTGTGGAGCTGAGGGTGCAGTTCAATCAGTAGAGTGCTGGCCTGGCATGCATGAATCCCTAGCTCAAGTCTCGGCATCACATAAAACCAAGCATGTTAGTACAGGCTTGTAGTTCTGCTGCTCAGGTGCAAGATCCCAAAGTCATTTTCTACTATATGAATTCGAGGCCAGTAGGTTACAGGAGACCCTGTCTCTATGTAGATAGATAGATAGATAGATAGATAGATAGATAGATAGATAGATAGATAGTTAAATAGATAGATAACTGATAGATAGATGGATAGATAGCTGTTAGGGAGAGGGATAGGGAGAGAGGGGGAGGGAGGGAGGGAGGGAGGGAGGGAGGGAGGGAGGGAGGGAGGGGGAGAGAGAGAGAGAGAGAGAGAGAGAGAGAGAGAGAGAGAGAGAGAGAGAGAGAGAGGAAGTCTGAGGATGTAGTTCAATGATAGAGCACCTCCCTAACATTTGCAGGGTCCTGGGCTTAATTGCCAGTACAGAAAAAAATTAAAACGGGTGATTCACCCCAATAATAAGTAGAGGAGCCTTGATGAAGATGGACTCAACTTTAATCGTTCTGCTAGGAGTTGGAGACAGGGTTGGTGGGCGCCATTTGGGGAGCAGGTACGGAAATAGAAAAGAAGCTGGTTCTAGCGAAGAAGTCCAGAGAGAAGCAAGCACAGGTGGGATACATGAGCACAGAGTACCAGTGTGAGTCCACATGGAGGTGTGAGAGACGATGTGGGAGACAGGATGACTGGGGAATCTTCTACGTCATGGTACAAAGCTTCCATTTTAGCTTATAGCTGTTGGGGAGTCCAAAAGAGCCCAAGCAAACAAGTAACTAGGCTGTGTCTGGGCAAGACCATTCTAGTCACCAAGTTCTGGAGGGCTGGAGAGAGGCCAAAGAGGCTTCAGGGAACCAGGGAAGGGCTGTTGCTGTGACTCAGGCATGAGACAGTCTTTGTTTTGGTCATGATCTGGGCGCAGAAAGAAGGGTAAATAGGAAAAGATAGCTTTGGGCCAAACTGTGGCGTGGATAGGGAGGTAAGAGCTGAGGCCAGAGCAAAACATCTGGGGCTCCCGGGAGTGGGGGGAGGACGAGGGAGGGGGAGAGAGAGGGGGAAGGGAGGGAGGAGGAGAGAGAAGGGGGAGGGAGTGAGGGTGAGGGAGGGAGGGAGGAAGGGAGGAAGGGAGGGAGGGGGAGGGGGAGAGAGGGAGGGGGGAGGGAGGGGGAGAGAGGGGGGAGGGAGGGAGGGAGGGAGGGAGGGGGAGGGAGAAGGGGAGAGGGAGCGAAGGGGGAGAGGGGGGGAGGGAGGGAGGAAGGGAGGGAGGGAGGGAGGGGGAGGGAGGGAGGGAGGGAGGGGGAGGGAGGGAGGGAGGGAGATGGCAGGTGCAGCAGCCTGTGCTTATAATCTCCACAATGTTGAGACAGGAGCCAGAAACAAGAGGATCCTGGAGCTCAGTAACCTAACCTACTTGGTGGAGTTTCAGGCCATAAAAGCCCAGTCTCAAACAAAAGGTGCAGTGTACCTGAGGCTACCCTCTGACTTCCACATGCAATTATGTTCATACCTGCACGTATATACCCACACACATGCTCAGATGCATGCATCCCCACACATACACACAAGTATGTACTCCCTACATGTAGATGCACACATGTGTGGATACATACATCTCCTCACATACACACACAACACAAATATCTTGTTTGAGCACCTCCTGAATGTGATTCGATCACATGGTATAATGAACTAATTATATCCCTTCTCCAAATATATAGGCTGAAACTCTAATTCTTTGTTGTTTTGTTTTGGGTTTTTTTGTTTGTTGTTTGTTTTTGGTTTCTTGAGACAGCGTTTCTCTGTGTAGCCCTGGCTATCCCGGGACTTGCTGTGTAGACCAGGCTGGTCTCAAACTCAGAGATCTGCCTGCCTCTGCCTCCTGAGTCCTGGGACTAAAGGAATACGCCACCACCACCCAGCACTGAACCCTAATTCTTTTTTTTTTGGTTTTTCGAGACAGGGTTTCTCTGTGTAGCTTTGTGCCTTTCTTGGAACTCACTTGGTAGCCCAGGCTGGCCTTGAACTCACAGAGATCCTCCTGGCTCTGCCTCCCGAATGCTGGGATTAAAGGCATGCACCACCACCGCGGCCAGAACCCTAATTCTTAATAAGACATTAAGAGATGGAGTCTGCTGGGCGGTGGTGGCGCATTCCTTTAATCCCAGCACTCAGGAGGTAGAGGCAGGAGGATCTCTATGAGTTTGAGGCCAGCCTGGTCTATAAAGTGAGTTCCAGGACTGTCAGGGCAGTTACACAGAGAAACCCTGTCTCGGAAGAGAGTGTGTGTGTGTTGGGGGGGGGTGTCTTTGAGAGGTGACTACTTGGTCATGAGGGTGGAGTCCTCATAAAGACTGATTCCTTTATAAGAGACACAGGAAGCTCTCATCGGCCCTCTTTCCCACATGTAAGGATACAACGGTAAGTTGTTGGTCACCCAAAAGAGGGCCCTCACCAGAACCCAGCCCTGCTGGGTTCCCTGATCATGGCCTCCTAGCTTTCAAGAATTGTGATAAATAAGTTTGTCACATATAAGTCATCTGTTTTGTGGCTCTTTGCCAAAGTAAGAGACATGGCAAATTAACCCAGACTTGTGTGCTCAGGATGGAGCTGGAAAAATCAACAGTGAAGTTTGAAATGCTGTTAAGAAATTTGTGGAATTCATGCACACGCTGAAGAGAAGCTCCAAGAACACGCGAGTGCATGGCAGACCAGTGTATTGCAACTTGGTGCCTCCTTTGGTGCCTCTTGCCCACGGCACTGGTTTAGCCTGTCTGTGTTCCTGAGCCCCAGGATGCCTCCTACACAGCCTGTGACTGAAGGCCCAGGGCTTCTGCAAGACTTGTGCAGAATCAGTCGCAGTGAACTGGCTCCATGTAGATTTGCAGGCTGTTTATAATTCTACATTTTTGTTTGAAAAACAAATATTTATACATAGTAGAAGTTCAAATACAAAAATATAGCAATAACAATAACGTCCCAAAGGAAGTCATCAAAACAGAAAGACAGAAGTCCCTCCCACTGACAGGCTTGTTGACAAGGTGGTATTGTCAACCACATCTGGGATACTGGAGTTGTGAGTCCTTCCCTAATAATGGGTGTAGGTTGCCAGCAAGCTACTTAGCTGGGAAACTCCTCCCTCATGAGTCACTTAGGAGAAAGTTAAGACAGCCTGAAGTTCCAAGAAGGTATAGAAGCCACAGCTTCAGGAGAGCGGAGCTTGCCCAGCCAATCAGCTGGACTGCAGTTCTGGGCTATCAGGCAGAGCGGCCTCCAGGGCTCAGGGCAGAGCCAGAGCTGGGGAAGGAGACTGCGGCCAGCCTGTCTCTTTACTTTGATTCTTTAAAACCAGCAAGACATGGTGGCTCACATCTGTAATCCCCACACGTGAGAGGTTAGGCAGGAGGGTTGCTCTGAGATCCAGGCAAACCTGGGCTGCCTAGTAATACTGTTAAAAAACAAAACAAAACAAAACAAAACAAAACAAAACAAAAAAACAAACAACAACAAAAACAGATGTGGTTGGTGGTGCATGCCTGCAACCCCAGTATTGGGTGAGTAAGGCAAGAAGATGGAGCATTCAGTGTTGCTGGTTGCTTTACTCTTTGGAGGGCCAGACACCCAGCTCCCAAATAAATCACACATGGAGGCTTATTCTTAATTATAAGTGCCTGACTTAGTTTGGCTTGTTTCTAACCAGCTTTTCTTAACTTAAATTATCCCATCTATCTTGGGCCTCGGGGATTTTATCTTTCTCTATTCCTGTATACCTTTTCTTTCCTTCTTACTCTGTGTCTGGCTGTGTAGCTGGGTGTCTGGCCCCTGCTCTCCTCCTCCTCCCTCTCTTATTCCTTGCTCTTTCTTCTTTTTCTTCCAGATTTCTCATTCTATTTATTCTCTTTGCCTGGTAGCCCAGCCTATCCTTTCTCCTGCCTCACTATTGGCCAATCATCTCTTTATTAGACCATCAGGTGTTTAACACAGGCACAGTAAAACAGCTTCACAGAGTTAAACAAATGCAACATGAAAGAATGCAACACAAGCCCGGGCATTGGTGGCACACGCCTTTAATCCCAGCACCTGGGAGGCAGAGGCAGGCGGATCTCTGTGAGTTCAAGGCCAACCTGGGCTACAAAGTGAGTTCCAGGAAAGGCACAAAGCTATATAGAGAAACATTAAGTGAATGTTCCACAGCATAAACAAATGTAACACATCTTAAAATAATATTCTACAACAATTCAGTGTCTAGGCTCCATAGTGAGTTATAGGACAATCCAGGCTCCATGGGAAGATCCGTATTAAAATGGTACGTCAGTGGTTAAAGGCACCTGCTGCTAAGCCTTATGACCTGTGTTTGATCCCTGGAACCCACATAGCAGAAGGAGAGAACCTGACTCTTGCAAGTTGTCCTCTGACCTCCACCTGTGCACTGTGGCACATGAGCACACACACTCATCAACAAAAATATGTAAATGTAAAAAAATCCATTCTAAAAGCCAACACCTCTGTCGGGATTAGACAACACATACCCATGATAAAAATACAAATAAACCAAACTCTATCTTTATTAAAGCATCTACAATAAAAAGGAATTCTTTTATCCCAGTGTCCCAGGGCTGTTGGAAAACACTGTTTTCTTCTAGAAGCATAGTGATATGGATATGTCTGACCTCTGACCCTTTCTTCTTTGCTCCATGAGTCTCTATCATGATGGTGCCATGCTTTTCGGGCTCTCTTGGGCCTCCTTCTCCCTCATGGGCAGCAAAGCTCTGTGGCATTCTGAATGAGGATCTGGTCGCTAATAGCTGTGATCCCAGCAGCTCGGGTTGGGAGGCCCATGCCACTCCTGGTCATGCAGGGGAGGGGCTGTGACTTAGATGCCTTGCTGAAGGCATGTGAGTTCTCAGGGGTGGTTTATGGAAGCAGAAGAAAGAGTGAGTTTGTGAGTCGCGCCAATGATCTAGGGACCTCAGTTTTCTCTACCTCCCTCAAGCACATGGAAAACCCCACTGGACTCTTAACATCCAAGATAATCTCAAGGAGGCAGATGGACACTAAGACGCTCATCTGGATCAGGCTGAATATGACAACAAAGCAACATGGCTCACACAAACCTACCCCACATGTTCCCAGGCTTCCCAGAGCTGGCGTTCTGGTGGGGGCGAGGCAACAGCTCTGTCCATCAACTGTGGGAAGTGCCACAGAAGGGTCTCGTCAGAGGATGCTGCACCGCAAGGGCATGACAAACAGGTGCAGGAATCCAGAAAGGCTTCCCAGAGGAGGCGCTATTTTGGCTTAGATCTAGAGTGACTCATATTAGTTGGGCAAAGTAGAGGGTATGTGAAGAAGAAGAAACTACAGAGCCAGCTGTGCCAGCTGTGCTCCTGCATGTCTGTCATCCAAGCGCTTAGGAGGCTGAGGCAGGAGAATTGTAAGTTTGAGGTCAGCATGGGTTACAGAGCAAGAATCTATCTTTGGGTTACGGGGGGGGGGGCTTTAGCTTAGTGCCTGCCTAGCAACACTGCAGAGCCACAGAAGGCCATGGAAGTCCCTGTTGATTGGTGAGCATTCATCAAGACCCAGAGCAGGCTGCAACCAAAGGGTTAAGAGCCTTGGAGTAGATTTCAGGCTTTCCCAGGAAAGGTGTGGACAAGGACACCACCTTATTGGGCCTGAATTAGATTGTTGCGGCCTTGAATTGTTGGAAGGAGGGAGGTCAGAGGTCTCATGGTACCTTGCACTGGCCAGTTTCCCCTGGTGCCTGCCCTTTGTACTTGGCAGTTCTCTGGTACTCATTCATATTCTGCAGCCTCATCCTAACTCAGCCAGGCTCCCTCTCCACCAAGAGCTCTGCGATTGTGCTCCACAGACTCCACCTCATCTGCCCTTGCTGGCACCATGTCACAGAGTCAGGCTGTCAGCTTTACTTCAGTGTCTCATCCCTTAGGGGTGCTCTGGTATCCTCAACATCTTCCAACAACGTCAGAGGTTACATTAGCATCACTGAAATGTTCCAATCAGTAAAACCTCTCTGAGGAGGAATGGGTGGAGCCAAACCAGTAACGCATGAGTGTGGAATGCTTTTAACATCAGCAGCAGCAGGTCTAGAGGACTGTCAGGATGCCATGCTGTTTTTGCCTAGAGATTGTATTAATCCTGAAATAGTGTCTCATGGGTTTACCAGCAATATCCAGGAAAATTATAACTCAGTGCAGTGACTCAAACATTGATCGAGGCCCTTCTCTGGGCCAGATCTAGGCCATATCCTGAGGATACAAAGATGAGCTTGCAGACTTAGAACACAGCATCTGTGGGGAAGATAAGAAACTGAAGCCCATACTGTAAAGGCTAGAAAAGAGCTCCAGAAGAGCCTGTAGGCGGGGCTCCTAGGGGCCATCCACATGGACCATCCACTGCACAACTCCAGGGCACTGGTCACACAGACCGAAGTGTTAGGGTTTAGATGTGAAGTGTCCTCTGGAGGGCTCAGGGATTGAAGGCTTAATCCCTCGACGCTGAGGCCAACTGTTCAGAGGTGAGTAGCCCACGAAGAGGTTGTCTTAATCTTTCGGTTAATTTGATAGCACTGTCCGGAGGAGGTGGAAACTTTCAGAAGTGGGCCTCGTTGGAGGAAGGAGCGTGTTTTAGAGGGATAGCTCTTATCCTGGCCCCTTTGTCTTCTCTTCTTCCTGGCTGTGTGGTGTGCAGGTCTGTTCTGCCACACCCTCCTGCCATGATGCTGTCCCTCATCACAGGCCCAGAAACAATGGAACCAGCTGACCATGGATTAAATGCTCCAAAATGTCAATTCTCCAATATGCCAAATAAATCCTTCCTCCTTTTCAGTTGTTTCTGTCAGGAATTCTATTATAATGACAGGCTGATCAACACAGAGAGGGCAGCACTTTCTGCCAAGGACTAGGTAGGAAGAAATCTGTGTTGACAAGCCAGGTCTGGCTCTGTTGTAACCACTCAGATCTGCTCTCACAGCCCAAACAGCCACACACAATGTATAAGCAAGGGCTTGGCCCTTGGACCGTCCTTGGGTGACCCTGACTTAGTGCCATGGAAATGGTCTCCCCTGGAGTCATGCAGCACTCAGGCCATGCCTGGGGGTGACATTAGGCTGGCTTCCTCAGAAGATTCATTTCATTTTAGTTATCTGAAACTCTGTCTAGCTCTGTGGTCCAGACTGGCCTCAAACTTGATATCGTCTTGCTTCAGCCTCCGGCCGCTAGGATTACAAGCACGTGCCACCATACCCAGCTAGAAGATTCTTCTTGACCTAAGATTTAAAGTAGACATCACAAGGAAGGGGTTGTAGGCAGAGGGAGCTGGATTGGCAAAGGCATAGAGTTAAGGATCTCCTATCCCATGCTCAGTAGCACGGACTCTGCCCTGTGGGCAGTAGGGAGGTCTTTGAGGCCGAAAGTGACCACCTGAGACTGCACTTCCGGACAGAGTAGAGAATGGAGAAACCTGTTAGGAGGCTCCACACCAGGCCATGGAGAATGGTGATGACCTGGCCAATGAGGGCAGGAGAGTTAGAAAGGAGAGAGAATGGAAGATGTTCAGTATCACCAATCACTAGAGAACTGTCAGTCAAGACTACCATGAGATGCCACATCATACCCACCAGGGATGGTTATAATTAAAAAGGCAAGTAACAAGTGCTGGCCAGGGTGGAGACAATTGGAAGCCTCCTTCACTGCTGTGAGGAGTAGTGATGGTGCAGCCACTCTGGAAATCATTCTGGAAGTTCCTCAAGTCAGCTTCTACATGACTTAGCTAGCAATCCACTCACTGAATATGTACCGTGAGAACTGAGGACACGTGCACATTTGTGGATGCTTGTGGAAGCATTGTTCACAATGGCCCAAAAGTGGTAAGCCTGTCAGCTGATGTAGAGATAAATAAAATGTGGTCTACCCATGCAATGGGGTATTATTCATGAGTCAAAAAGAACACAGCATTGCCACACTCTGGGGCATACATAAACCCCAGAGACACTGTGCTAAAGAAACAAAATACCACATTCATGACTGTTAGGTGGAAAGCCCCGAGTCAGCAGATCTACAACAGACAGAAAGGTTAGTGGCTGCCTAGACTTCGGGAGGAGCTGAAGTGGGACCTGAGGTGTGACTGCTAAAGTGTTTGGAGTTTCTTATGGGGGAAATAAGAAGTTTTAGAGTTGGATGTGGTGATGATCTGAGAACTTTGTGCATACGCTAAATATTCACCAAGAAATACATAAATACTCCTGAACTGTACATCCTAGATGGGTGAAATGTGTAATGTGTGACTCAGGTCCCAGTACAGCTGTTAACAAGATTGCATTAATGGAACTCAAGCACTGCAATTTTCTCTTGGCGTCTCACTAAATAAATCACTGAAACCAGTCATCTTTTGGTTATAAGATACATGCAGATTTCTGTAATTTAGATTTTTGTGTCTTGTTAATTTAATTTGATGCATGTGTTTTTATCTTAGAAATGCTAGTCCAACAATCACTTCTTAAAAACTAGTTCAGGCCAGAGAGGTGACTCAGTGGGTGAGGCGGGAAAGAAAACCTGCCTTGGAGCCTGACAACCGGAGCTCCATCTCTGGGTCCTGAATGGAAAAAAATAAAATAAAGGAAGGGCATGACTATTCCTAGGTATGCTGGAGGAGAAGGTTTATTGTAGATAAAAGATAAAAGGGAGAGCATAGACCAGAGGCAGGAACATTTGGGAGAGTCTAGAGTGGACATGACCCTGAGCTGGGCCATGTGTGGAGAGGGGGGAGGAGAGAGGGAAGAGCCAGACCAAGAGGCCAGGAGGGAAAAGGGTAGACCAAAGGGGACTGGGTGACCAAATGGCTGGATTATATAGGGAAGAGCCACTGGGGGAAGAGCAGCCCAGCCCCTGGGCTGGAGTAGTTCAGGGTAGGGGGCAGGGTGTGCCAGTCATACCCTGTAACAGGTCGGGACTGAGGGATGCAGGGAGAACCTGGTGGCCAGGCCCACTTTGGTATGTTAAATAGGCACCTCAGTTAGCCATTTGTCCAGGTTTGAGACCTAACAGGACCCACGTGGTAGAAGAGTCTTGTGCGTTTCAGGCTGGTCTTGAACTGAGGGCTGCCCTTGAATTCCAGATTCTCCTGTGGTGCTCCTCTGAGGAGTATAGGTATGTGCCACCATGCCTGGCTTTCACTCCTTTTTGTTTTAATTTTTAGTTTGAAACATGGTTTCCCTAAGCTGCCCAGGCTGCTCTTAAACTTGTGACCCTCGGGCCTCAACCTCTGAGTAGCCGAGATCACAGCCCTGTGCCACTGCACCCGGCACATCCAGCTCATCAGCATGACTCAAAGCGAACCTCGCCACACCACGTGATCTCCTCTCAGCTTTTCATTTCATTTCATAATAATTACAGGATGAGAGGGGTGCAGGCAAGCATGTCCTTCCTTCCTCTTTACAGGCTTGCTTGCTTCTCGTCAGGGAGCAAACAGAACCAGAGACACGGTTGCCATAGCAGGCCTGGCTCCTGCAGGTGGGCATCCAGTGCAGCCCTGCTCCACAAAGCATCCACCCTCTCCAGGATTCTTTCTTTAAACAGTGTTGGAAGACTCTGTACAACAACAAGACATATAACTTTGCCTACTATTTTTTTTTTTTTTTTTGAGACAGGGTTTCTCTGAGTCCTGGAACTCACTATGAAGACCAGGTTGGCCTTGAACTCACAGAGATCTGCCTGCCTCTGCCTCTCAAGTGCTGGGATTAAAGGCGTGCGCCACCACCGCCTGGCAACTCCACCTCCTTTTAAGGGTACAATTTCTGGTGTTAATTAAGTCCCTAACATTGCACAGCTGTCAGCATTGTCTATTTCCAAACCTTTTCCATTTACACGAACAGAAACTCCTAACCTCTTTTAAAAAACTGCTCAGTTCCTCCCTCTTGCCCCTGGTGACCTCTAGTCTACTTTGTCTGAATTCCCCTGGGCTAGACATGCCACATAAGTGGGCCACACAGCATGTGTCCTTTTGTAACTGGCTTATTTTCCTTAGCGTAGCGTTCTCAAGTCCATCACTCAACCATCCCCTCATCCAGTGACGAGGGTTGCTTCCATCTTATGGCTGTTGTGAACAATGACCAGTGACATGGGACATTCTAGTGATAGGTTTGAGTGCCCCTGTTCTGTTCTCTGGTGTTCTAGAGGTGGAGCTGCTGGGTCATGTGGGAATTCTGTGTTTAACTTTTTTTTTAAATTCCCATACTTTCCAAAGCACATGCGCCATTTTACATTCCTACCACAGCCCATAAGGATCCCAATCTGTTACACCTAATCTGTTACACCTACATCAATACTTAGTTCTTTTTTTTTTTTTTTTTTTTTTTGGTTTTTCGAGACAGGGTTTCTCTGTGTAGCTTTGTGTCTTTCCTGGAACTCACTTGGTAGCCCAGGCTGGCCTCGAACTCACAGAGATCCGCCTGGTTCTGCCTCCCGAGTGCTGGGATTAAAGGCTGCGTCACCACCGCACTGCCCGGCTATACTTAGTTCTTAAATTATAAAACTCTTATTCTAATTGGGTGTGGCAGTGCATGCCTTTAATTCTAGTGTTGGGAGGCAGAGGCAGGTGGATTTCTGTGAGTTTGAGGCCAGCCTGGTCTTCATAGTGAGTTCCAGGATAGCCAGAAATACAAAGGGAGACCTTGTCTCAAAATCCTTATTCTTTCTTTTCCCTTTGGTTGGTTGATTGGTTTGTTTTTGAGACAGGATTTCTTTGTGTAGCTCTGGCTGTCCTTGAATTTTCTTTGTAGACCAGGCTGGCCTCAAACTCACAGAAGTGCATCTACCTCTGCCTCTCGATTGCTGGGATTAAAGGTGTGTGCCACCATTTCCCAGCTAAAATATTCTTATTCTAGGAAGTATGAGATGGTGTGCACTGTGGATTGATTTGCCTTTTCCTGGTGATTAATTTTACTGAGCTTCTTGGCCATTTTTATACCTTTGAATAAATATTTGTTCAAGTTTTTCTTCTCTCTCCCCTCCCCGTGTGTGTGTGTGTGTGTGTGTGTGTGTGTGTGTGTGTGTGTGTGTACATGTGTGTGTGTGTACATGTGCTACATGTGGAAGTGGTTCCATACCTGTGCATGCATATGCTGGGGACAGAGGTCAACTTGGGTGTCTTCTTCTATTGCTCATTGCCTTAGGTTTTGAGACAGGGTCTCTACTCAATCTGGAGCTCACTGTTTTGGTTAAGACCAGCAAGTCAACAAGACCCCAAGACACCTCTGCCTCTGCTTCCCCATGCCCTGCCTCTCAGGGCTGGGTACCCATGTACGCTGCATGTCTGGCTTTTTATGTGGATGGGGGATTTGAACTCAGGTCCCCAGGCCTGCACAGCCAGCGCTCTCCCCACTGAGCTGACGCCCCACTCCCTTTGCCCACTTTTAATTGGCCTGTTTTTCTTTTCTTTATTGAGTTCTTTACACATTCTGAATCCCAAACCTCAGGGTTTGAAATCGATGTGTTTTTCCCACATTTCTATGTATTATTTCTCATTTTCTAGGTTACCTTTTCACTTTTTTGATAACGTCCTTTGAAGCACAAAAGCCTTTCATTTTGATTAAATCCATTCATCTATTGTTTGTTTCCACCTGTGTTGATATGAGTGCTTTTTGCTACCTTCAGACTCGTATGCAGGAGAGCCAGGGCACATAGATAGACCACAAAGGAATAAACAGTTAAATCAACATCATTGTATGTAGAAATATTTGGAAAGCTACATATTTACACTATTGGCTAAAACATTTTATCAGACACTTTTCCCATACAAGATTATTTCTTATTTCATGAATTATTTGGTTCCCGCCACAGTGGGCAGTTAGAAGGGCATTTGCCTAATCCAGAAAACATTGTGCTTTCCAAATGACCTACCCACACACCATCTTCTCCCACATGTAGGAGGGTGTCCCTGGAAGCCATATCTGTACCTCATGATCCCATGCCCTGGCAGGCAAATTGTTTCTTCTGTGGGAATCAATATTTGAGGCTAGAAATGTCATGTTCCTTACTACAGGGGCCTGAGAGTGGAGTTGGGCCTGGCCTGTTGCTTCTGCTTCCCTGCCTGCCTACAGGGCCACATGAGACCCACATTTCTTAACAATAAATGGTTCTTCTTTTCATGTTTACCTCAGCTCACTGAACACCAGTGTAATCTTTCGAAGCGGTGTTTATGAGGTTTCTTGACTGATGTTCTGTTTTCTCCTCGGCCACCAGGGAAGCTGTGACACGAGAGCAGGAGGGGAGGTGGCTTGTGGAAATCACAGGCACACAGGAGTGGACACGAAGCATCCCCTTTCCTCTACAAAAGACTGAAAAGAAGGGAGCTGGGGGGAGTCTGAGAAGGTTGCCGTTTCCTGTGTCCTCAGGGCTGTGCTTCCAATGAGGATTAGGGTGTGTGTGATGAGTCTAAGGTCCAGGCTTGTCACCTCTAGACATGATCTGGGGAGGCTGCTGGCCCAGAGGATAACTCTGCTCTCTGATTTGGCCCATTTTAAAACTTCACTTTCTTTTTTAAAGTGAGTTTGTGAAAACATGAGCCTTATTATGATGTACTCATATATGCATGTGGCACTTCACACATAATCACTCCATTACCCACACCCTCACACCCCATTATTCTGCACATCTGATATTTGTCTTTCTAAAGCTGCTGATTTTTAACACAATGGTCTCCAGTTCCATCACTCCCCTGAGGGTAATATGATTTCATTCCTGAATAACTCCCCCCCCCCCCGTGTGTGTGTGTGTGTGTGTGTGTGTGTGTGTGTGTGTGTGTGTGTGTGATTTTCTCTGCTTATTCATCTGTTGATAGACATCCAGGCTGGTTTTATAACTTGGCTATTATGAAAGTGGTCCAGTGACTTGGATTCATGTTAACGGGATATCGGAGAGATGACAAGGATCTAGCCTCAAAGGTAGCTACAAAAACCAGTCTAACATCGAGGCTCTCTGAAGTGCGGCATTCGAGGACTCTGGTGTTTCTCTGTGTCACAGCGAGAAGACTCAGAGAACCCTGTACCATCAAAGGCCTGGACTGTGTGAAGAGCCACCATGGTAGGGATCACGGCATGAATTGTGGAAGCCAGAATAACAGTCATACTTCAGTGGTCACCAATCTGAAGGGCAGGTGGAGGAGATACTTAGCTTCAAATCAGGGAGCATCTACAGGTACCAGATTGGAGTGACCTTGCTATTGGTTGCAAGGCTCAGGAACCAGCTGAATCAAAGCACTACTTTAGGGAAGTTAAGGGGTGTCCTGGAAAGGGGCTGTGAATCACTGCCTTGGCTCTCTATTTGGAAGAGACAGGTGCCCTGCTTTTCTTTCTCATCTTTATTTTTCTGCAGAGTATGTATTCATAATACACTGAAAAACTAAGATTCCGTATTTTCTGTACACCTGCTCTATGAACTTACTGTGATGGTTAATTGTGACTGCATTTGTAGTCACCTAGGAGATACACCTCTAAGCATGTCTGTAAGGCTGTTCCCAGAGAGGATGAGTTGATAAGGGAAGACCCACCCTGAATGTGGGCAGCACCATCCCATGGGCTGAATAAAAAGAAAAAAAGGATAAAGTAAATAGAGTAATACACACAGAGACACACACAGAGACACACATACAGACACACACACATACAGACACACACAGACACAGACACAGAGACACAGACACAGATACACAGACAGACAAACAGATAGACAAACAAACGCGCGCGCGCGCGCGCGCGCGCGCACACACACACACACACACACACACACGGAGTCACAAAATAGAAAGGGATAAACCCAGTGGTCCATTTGTTGCTCTATGCTGTCAAGGCTGGCTCCAGGCCATTTTCTCCCTTTCCCTGTTTGATGAGTTCTGTTTGGAGTAATTTTACAGCTGTCCCTGGCAGGAGAAGCCTCAGTATCCCTCATCCTTGACCAGCCTGGTTCTTGAAAAAACTAGAACTTGGAAAGCATCAGGCATCAGCATCAGTGGATCCTAAACCAACAGTCATCCCACTGCCTCCACCAGCCAGCTCCTAAATCATAACATGGAGACTTCTTATGAGTTATGAATGCTTGGCCTTATCTTATGCTTGTCCCACTAGCTCTTACAACTTAATTTAACGTCTTTCTCTTAATCTAATTTTGCCTCAGAGCTTTTTACCTTTTTTCATTCTGTACGTCCTGCTTTTCCTGCTTCCTCCGTGTTTGGCTGGCGGCTGGCTGGCTGGCTGACCCCAGGTATCTCCCCCTCTTTCTCCCTTGTTCTCTTCTCTTGAGCCTAGATTCCTCCTTCTACTCATTCTCTCTGTCTACCAGCCCCGCCTATCCCTCTACTGACTAACTATTGGCTGTTCAGCTTTTTATGAGACCAATCAGGTGCCTTAGGCAGGCAAGGTAAAACAAATGCAACACATCTTTATATAGCTAAACAAATGCAGCATAAACAAATATAACACACTTTTACATAGTTAAAGTAATATTCCACAACACTTCTTAAACAAAGTACATGTCACAATTGAGGCCACCCTGAGGGGAGCAGATCCCACTCTCTGGGAAACTCTCTTGTGTGCCTGCCTTGGGATCAGTTTAGGGGGACAGACACTTGAACCAGGCACTTAGGCTGCCCCAGTTTTGGGATCCTCTGTTCCCCAGGCCTGCCCACTAGAACTCCCTTCTGGTTCTCTCTAGTCTTAGTCCATTTTCCGTGAAAAAGTGGCATCTCATCCCCAGCAGGCAGAGCACCAGGGTCCCAGCCTCAACGTTAACCCCACTTCTCTTCTCCCAACGTTCCCACCCAGACCCTCTGTGAAATTCTCACTGGTGGGGCTGGAGAGTCGGCTCGGACGTTAAGGGAGAGATGGCTTGGCAGTTAAGAGCATTGGCTGCTCTTGCAGAGGACCCAGGTTCAGTTTCTAGCACCCACACAGGCAGCTTACAACCATCTGGAACTCCAGTTCCAGGGGATCCAACACCCTTTTCTGGCCTCTGTAGGAATTGCGCACACATGGTGCACAAACATGCATGCAGACAAACCTCTCATGTGCACAAAACTAAAGTAAATAAGTCTTTAGAATTTTTTCATTGGTACCCCCAGAAACAGGGTGAGGGAACTGGGCTTTATAAAACCATCCACTTAAATGGTTTCAGATTAAGTCCTACTGTGTTTTCTCTCTGTCTGTTTATGTTCTAGTTGTTAACAAGATGCTAGGTGAGGCAACTGAGAAACTATGGTTTGTTTTTTAATAAGCCAGATGCTATGGTGTGAATATGATATCCCCAAAGGCCAGAATATTGAAGATTTGATCCTCAGATGATGGTGATATTTTAGAGGTTCTGGAACCTTCAGGACGTGGGACCTCAACGGTACTTTGCCCAGCCCCTTCTTCCTGTCTGCCCTGACATGCTCCCACTATCATGATGCTCTGCCCAAGTGCTCGGGCCATGGACTGTGTCCTATGGAACCAGGAGCTACAATGAGACCTTCCTCTTTAAAGTTGTTCTCAAGAGCTTTCTCACAGCAGTGACAGAAGGAACTGAGGTCCAGAGCCCAGGCCTCTGCAGTCCTGACAAGCTAGGCTTCGTCACCCACCCTCAGCAGGCCAAATAAACAGACGAAGATGAGCAGGGGAAGAAGATGTGTTCAGTGTGGCCTCACTGGGAAGAGAACAAACGAAGAGGTCCAGTGACCGCTGCAAGTCTGTCTGCAGGCTTGAGACATGGGTTTAGCTTTAAATGGAAGGCAATGGTATTCATATGTCTTACTCAGGGTTACTTATTGCTGTGAGGAGGCACCATGACCATGGCAACTCTTATAAAGGAAACGTTTAACTGATGGGGCTCACTTACAGTTTTAGAAGTTCATTCCGTTATCATCAAGATGGGGAACATGGCAGCATGCAGGCAGACATGGTGCCGGACCAAGAGTGCTACATCTTGCATACAACAGTATGACACAGTTGACTGATTGTCATATTGAGTGAAGCTTGAAAAAAAGACCTCAATGCCCACCCCCGCAGTGACACACTTCCTCCAACAAGACCACATCTCCCAACAGTGCCACTCCCTTTTGGGGGCCATTTTCTTTCAAACCACCACAGCATAACTAAGCAATCCCGATAAAGATGTGTTTCCACCCACTGACCCATCATTGTCTCCACCTCAAGACTGTCAGAACTGTGTGAAATCTTTTCCTGGAAGACTGATCCTTGCCATGGCTGGTAACAGGCTCCCATCTCTTTCCTTCTCTCAGCATGAGTTTCCTGAGGAAATTCCAATTTTGGGGGGTCCAGTGTTTCAGTAGTCTGATAGACAAACAGGGACACATGTATCTCTTTAGAATATCTGCACTCCTGCCAAGACGGTTATGAACTAATACAATAGCAGGAAGGCATTGGTCCCAACTAACCACAGCAGGAGAAGGGAATGAGCAAGGTCAAGACCAGGACTATGAACTCATACCTGGGTTTCCAAGAGACCTGTGAAGAGTTGATTCTCCCACCTCCACTTGTATTATATCTAGGACTTAAGCAGGGACAATGAGATGACTTTTGCAAACAAATCATTGGACTTACCATAGATGTATGCAGAACTTCTTAGAGGTCACATTGTACACTACATGTGTGCTACCTTATCTAGCTTGTTGCTTGTTTGAGAGAGGTCTTTCCAGCAGCCCAAGCTAGCCTAGAATTTACTTTCTAGCCTAGACTGGTCTTGAACTTAGACCTTCTGAGAGCAGGGGTTATAGGTTCATACCACCACACTCAGCTCTGGCTCGCTTCTTCTCTGAGTGAGTAGTGAAGAAAGGACTCTAGGTTTCTGATCTATCAGCAGAGAAAACTGAACACAATGAACTGGTTATGCAGACAATGGGTAAGATAGCAAGTTCGACGGGTCATAGTGAAGAGCACATCACAGGAAGCAGAAAGCCAGATCCCCAGCTAAGGCAGTGCTGGCCAGCAGAGGCTAGAACTGCAAAGGCAGCCTATGGAGCAGGCTCTGTGGAGGTGAGAGTGGACCTCAGGAGCTGGGCTACAGGCGGGGCCATTGTAGAATGTGCCACCCTGTGGTGATTTGAATGAAAATGTCTTTCCAGAGGCTCTCGTATTTGAACATTGGTCCCCAGTTGGTGGCGCTGTTTGGGGGTAGGTTATGGAACCTTTAGGAGATGGGGGCTTGCTAGAGGAAATAGGTAACTGGGGACAGGCTTTAGGAGTTTGTAGCCTCATCCCACTTTCAGTTCTCTCTCTCTGCTTCACGTTTGTGGTTGAAGATGTGGTCTCTCTGCTCTCTGCCCCAGCTGCCATGCCTACCTGTCACGATGGGCTCTCATCCCTCAGCAACCACAAACTGAAACAAAGTCTTCCTTCTATAAGCTGCTGTTAGCCAGGATATTTTATCACAGCAATGGAAAAGAAGCCGGTATACACTTGAAGGAGCAGCAGGGCAAAAGCACCACCTCTCCCCCTCTCCCTTCAGGCGGGTTCTCCACTAGGCAAAGCTTCATAAAAGCCCTTTTGGGGAATCTGGAAATGCAGCCTTTTGCAATACAGAGCAGAGCGTTAGGAAGGGAGAACTAAACCCCATGCCTCACCAAGAAAGTAAGGCTGCTCGATGAAATCGCTGGGAAATGGAGACCTTTGTAGAGAGGCAGAGCTGGGCAGGCAGCCTGGGGCCTCACAGGATCAAGATCCAAGGCACGGAACACATGGCTGAGCTGCCCGAGAGGTGTTGAGGCCAGTGGCAAGCAGACCAGGCAGAACACGGAGTAACAGTTCACCTGTGAGTGACCCACTGGCCACTTCTCAATTCTCTCCTGTTCCTCTGATGCCTCGAGGAGAACGTGACAATTGCTTACTGTGCTTGTCCCCAAAGGCTCATTGCTGGAAGCTCAGTTTCTGGTGTGACCATACTGGCTGGGGTGGTAGACCGTTTAAGGCGTAGGGCTAACACAGGTAATGAGGTGACAAGGACATGGCTCTGAGATTTGGAGGGCTAGCCTCCCACAGTGAGCTTGTTCTGGTGACAGGAGCTTGTTGGACAGCAGAGCCGCTCTGCTTATCTATGTGTGCACAGCCAAGGGAACCCCAACTCGATGGAACAGGGCCACCTGTGTGCCAGGAGAGTAGGCACAGAAAAAAGTGCACCACAGTTAACACATGAAAGAAGCTGGTTGGCAAAAGAATAAAAACATTTCCCCACTTAGGCTACACGTAACTAACAGAGCATGCACTAGAAAGGCCACAGTATGTGAACATCCAAGAGCAGGGTGCTGTGAAAACGACCTGTAAAAGGCCATGAGTCCTGGAGTCCTGTGCTTTTGAGTAGGCGCCTTTCCTTGCTCCTAGCCCACTCTGATCTTCAGGAGAAGAGCAGCTGGAACATCTGCACTGGGACTATCAGTCTTCAACACTGTAGGCTGAACAAAACTCTTCCTTCCTTTCTCTTGGTTTAGTTATTTAAATACTCTACTACTACTACTATTACTACTACTGCTAATATTATTTTGTTTTTTTGAGACAAGGTTTCTCTGTGTAGTCCTGGCTGTCCTGGAACTTACTCTGTAGACCAGGCTGGTCTCAAACTCACAGAGATCGACCTGCCTCTGCTTCTCAAGTGCTGGGATTAAAGGCATGCACCACCACTGTCAGCCTTATTTATTTTATTTTATGTGTATATGTGTCTGAGTACATGTATGTGTACCACATGAGTACAAGATCCATCCTTTAGAGGCCAGAAGAGATGCCTGATCCCCTGTTGTGAGCTACCATTGATATGCTGGGAATTGAGCCTGGGTCTTGCAAGAACAGTCAGTGTTCTTAATCACTGAGATTTCAACCCCCCAAAACATATTTAATTTTAAATTATTATTATTATTATTATTATTATTATTATTACTACTACTACTACTAGTAGTAGTATATGTGCATGCTCAGAGGCCACAGGTGTTATCAGATCCCTCAGAGCTGGAGGTACAGGCTTCTACACGACTACCAGCTTGTTAAGTGGGTACTGGGATATGAACTTTAGTCCTCATGACTTCTCAGCACATGCTTTTATCTACTGAGCCCTCTGCTCAGCTCTGGCCTTAAAAAACAACACACACACACACACACACACACACACACACACACACACACACACACACAAATATCCCTGGTAAAAAAAAGGTAGAAGTTACTAAGGTAGGTGGCAAATAAAGATCTTCTCCTGATCACCTTTGGGAGGTGCAGGGTGCGGACACACACACACACACACACACACACACACACACACACACACGTCAGAAGTGTGCTTGATGACGGCAGAGGGACAGGTAGCCATAGCAAAGCCCCCAAGAGCCACTCAGCCCAGAGTCCTTCTCTGCTTTCGGCCTCCAAGTTTCTCTGCCTCACATCTCTGTCTCTGACTCTTTGATGGAGGCTAAAGCTGAAACAGATGGGATTCTGAAACAAAGCCTATGAAGGAGCTTGTTGCTGTATCCTGTAACCATGGAGTCAACTTCTCCAGACTCCAACTGCCCTACTGAATCAAGTTAAATGCCTTCCCACAATGAAGGACCCATCTGGGTGTTTGTTTTGCATCTTGTGAACAAATAAGGAAATTGGACAATGATGTTGAAAACAGAAAAGAGTCCCGGGGAGCAGATGGCTGAGGCCACTGTATTCTTGAGCAGGCTGCTTCTGCCTGGTCCCCACCCCTTGCTCCAGGAGCCCCTGCCTCAGCTGGAGATACCAGAAGGCTCTACAGTCCGTTTGGCTGCTCACATGAGAAGTGTCTGGAGGAGGATCTACCCACCTTTCCCCATAGTGGGCTGGTTTATTTCAAGAACAGCACGAACAAGCATGTGGTTGTAGAAAGCCTATCAGTGGTAAACATTCCTAAGAGGTTTATTTTCTTTCTTTCTGGAACTAGGGTTTCAGTCCACAGCCTTGCATGTGCTGAGTTCTGTAGTACTGAATCACGTTCCACTCTCATTAGTTAATGCTAATGGAAGATAAGGGGCAAAGAGCTTTCTGGTCGCCTTCTGAGTGCACAATTGCCTGTAAGTTCCTCTTCAGTGCATTGTCCACCATTTACAGAGCATGTATCCCCTCTCTGTCTGTCCTACCATTCACTCAGCATCTCTCCCTCCGAGCCCACGAGACCGGGCACAGATGAGGGAGGAATGGAAAGTAGCCCAGAACCCTCTGTAAGGTCACCTTTGAGGAAGGACATGGGCACTGTCTTGTATCAGTTCTCGTCAAGTCTGAATGTCTACTTCTGAATGCAGGTGTGTGGCCTGCCCTTAGCCTCAAGGCACTCACACCCTGTACACACCCAGAATCCATCCACAGCTCTGTCCCCTGTAAGTCACTCAACTGTCTGTCCACCAGTAAGAATGGGCCATCTGTTGACGGGTCAAAATGGCCAAGAAAATGGAGCAGCTGCCAACAGTGGTGGCGTGTGCCTGTAAATCCCAGTGCTGGGGAGGCTAAGGCAGGAGGATGGCAAGTTGGAAGCCAGTCTGGATTATATAGTGAGACCTTGTCACAAACACAAACAAACAAAAAAAGGAAGTGGAACGAGTGAAATGTGCCATCTTCTCCTCTGTGGCAGTCTGTACCTCCTCTTTCTCACTCTTAACCGGTTTGCCATGTTTAAGGGCAGTGACTGCATGTACAGCACAGAACAGGTATGCAACAGTGGCCTGCCACCCACAAGTTCAGCAGACAACAGAGGCTTAGGGTGGGCTTGGAGGACGTCTCAGGGACTTTGGCGCTGGCATGACAAGGTACTGGCATTTAGGAACCTGCCAGGCGGGTGATAAATGCTCAGTGGAAACATGAGAGTAACAGTAGCAGCGGCTGCAGTGGTGGTGGTGTATACTGCTGCCGCTTAGACTAAAGTGCTGCGCTGTCTGAAGACAGACTCCGGGGCCAGTGCTAAGAACAGACCCCGCTCTGCACTTTGGGGGATATTCCCCCTCCTTTCCCTGTCACAGTAGCTGGAGGCTGAGCAGCTGGAAGGGGATGCAAAGGTCCAATCCCGAAAGCCCAGATGATCATCTAGGGACTTGGTGAAGTCCCTGGAAGCCAAGTGCACAGTGTCTTCCTCTGAGTGGCCAAGGAAGGTTCCTAAAATGCTTTCTTACCAAGCTGGGGCTTCAGTATCCACTCCTGGTCTCATGATGGTGGACACGGCTCTGCTCACTTCCCTGTGGCTGTGCTGAGTGGGTGGGGACATAAGATGAGACTCTAGCGTGCTTCTCTGGTGGAGGGGAGGAGGTTCATTGTCTGCAGGACGGAGGTGGGGGGACTTGACGGCAACACTGGTATTTATAGATTACATGATGTCATTCTGCTTCCTTCCTACAGCCTGAAATCCCCAGAACTCCTTATATTTAAGTATCCACACCCCCTTTCCTTCCCAGGCACAGTTATTTGGTTTTTTGTTTGTCTTAAAATGTTACTTATTTTTATTTTATGTGCATCAGTATTTGCCTACATGTATGAACCCATGTAATATATAAGCCTGGTGCCTGTGGAGGCCTGGAGGGGGTATCAGATCCCCTGGAACTGCAGTTACAGACAGTTGTGTGTTGCCATGTGAGTGCCAGGAACCGAACCTGGATCCTCTGCAAGAGCAGCCAGTGCTCTTAACTGCTGAGCCATGTCTCCAGCCTTGTTATTTATCTATTTGTTATTTTTCTGATTATTATCTGTCTGTCTATTTTTGAGACAGAGTCTCACAATGTAGCCCAAGCTGGTGTTGAATTTATAGAGATTTGCTTCTCTCTGCCTCCCAGGCTAGGATTAAAGATATATGCCACCATTCTTGGCTGTTGTTGTTTTAATATTTAATATTAAGTATTTAATATTGAGTTCCTTAGTGCCAGATTCCTCAGAAATTCAAAAGGCCCCCTAAGAAGTAATAATTTTGCCACTAACAATTCGTTTTCTATTTTTGGACTATGTAGCCAAGGCTAGCCTCGAACATATTAAGCAGCCGGGCTAGCGTCATACTTGCAATTCACAGGGCTACCTAATAATTCAAGGCAGCATTTACAGGGCTGACTGTGCAGGACTGAGTGCTGCCACCTAGTTCTGTTAGTGCCGCAGTCCTCTCAAGCCACATTGTGCCCCCAGCCTTGCAGACCGGAAAGCTGAGCATGGCGAACACAAATCTCCTCTCCAGAGTCCTTAAGTACAGGGGCAGAAAAGCAGACCCGGCCCTTCAGCCCCAGACAGAGAGGTCAGAATGCAGCTCCTGTTTCTGACGGTGGGATGGAAAGATGACCAAGTTCTTGGTTTGTGGGATGCGATGGCTGCCAGTGACTGGGGAAAGTGGCGTTGTTTTGTTTTGTTTTGTTTTAATGTCAAAAATGGACCCGAAGAACAACTTCATTTTGGACTCTAATCACAAGCCAGACAGCTTTTCCTGCTGGCCATCTTCCCTCATCCCTGGGCATGGAAGCCGGGTCGTGGCCGAGGGAACACAATTCCTGGAACCAGGAAGGAGTGTGAGAGCAAGAGAGACTGACCTGAGGGCCCAGCTCTGTCCTGCAGTGTCCCTTCTGCAGCCAGGCCACATGGGGAGATTCCGACCCGCAGCCACAGGGCAGCAAGGCCAGGGCCGCAGGGGTCTGTGCTTTGATCTGCTTGTTTGTTTTTGTTAAGAGTCTGGCTTTGTTTTCATCATCAGGGATATCCAGACCCAGCTGTGGTATTTTTGACCCTTGACCTCATCCAGGCAGCTAAGCCCAGAATTCCTGATGCCTCAGGGGGAGCAATGAAAGTGAGAGAGAAAAGTCTCTTTTCTTTTGCACTTGAAAGTCTACGCTCTTGTGCAAGCATCAAGGGCTGTTCTACTGCTTAACGTGGAGGCATGAAGTCCCTGGAATGGAGGACTGTGTGAGAGGAAACCTTTGACCCCTGTACCCTGCCTGAGCCTCAGGTCAGAGGCAATCCTGAAGCTTTCAGGGTGGGGAGCAGAGGGGTACTGCTGGTCACTCTTGTGTCCCCCACTAGGAGAGCTCTATCTATAGAACCTGGAGGAGGGTTCCCAATAACAAGCTGTGAGGACAGTTCGGTCATTGTGTCCTTGAAAACAATCACTGGATAACATTCCCCCACAGAAACAGGCAACTCTGAGAAAGAGGTGAGTACCCAAAGTCGCCAGAAGTGATGTTCTTGCCGTGTAGTATAAAATAACCTTTCCAGAAAAACAAAACAAACAAACAAACAAAAAACCCCACACCTGTGCTGGAGATTCCATAGGCAGACTTACAGATTAGAACTCCCTGGCTGGAAATGTTGGACTGTTGCAGATCCAGGACCAAATTATCTTTTGTCTCTCTCATAGCCATTTATGACTGACCTCTGTGTTTGATCTAACATTCTCCTATTATCAGTTAAAAATCTTTGAACTACACTAACCTACAGGTCACCAGCTTCCAGCAGCTCCAAAGCTAAGAATGTTATCAGATGGCATCCGAGACCAGAGCTGAGATTTCCTACCTGGCTACATCCTGCCTACCTGCGATGCTCATCCATCTGTTTGGCATTAATGCACTGACTCAGGACTTTCTTTTTAGTAACTAATAAAAGCTCACATAACCACGTTTATGTCAAACTTGCTGTTTGAGGTGACCTGCATCTAGGTTCCTGAGCCGCGGCCATTCATAGTCAGCTCCGAATAAATGATCTCTTACTCTCTTTAAGGTGAGAGCCTTGTCTGTGCCAACACGAGCAAAGATGAGGCAGGGGTGCTAGCAAAGCAGGTGTCTTTCCTCTAAGACACCAGGTTTGCAGGTACTGTCACTCTGCATGGGTGCCATTTGTCTAGGGCACACACCATTGCTTTGAGGAGCCCAGGGAGGCTCAGAACAATCCTGGAGTCTAGGGAAGACCAAGTCTACCCATCACAGGTGGGCTTCCCAAGGGAGTCTCCGCAGCCGCTTCTGAAATGGACTCCCAGCTTACAGCCCCATGATCCACCCACCTCCCTGTGTTCAGTCTGGAGTGTCACATCCCGAACAGCAAACATGGGCAGCTGAGGCCATTAGTTCTGGTGTGTGGAACTCGTGGGTCATCATGTGTTATCTGGCCTTCTTCAGTTGTTCCCACATCATTGTCTGCCAGGACTTATCTCCCAGGAGGCACTCTGATATCAGCTTTTCCAAAATGGCTGTCCTGGCATGCCCTTCCCTCTTACTCATCTTCATCCTCCACCTCTCCCACCCCCTGCCTCCCACATGTACCCCCAACAGGTCAAGGCTTAGCTGAAATGTCAACTCTTTGGTGAAGTTCTCCAGGTAGAGCTTTGTCCCATGGCCTCACTGTGCCGAGTTCAGACGGTCACCATGGTGTCCGCATCACTGTGAAACTTGTCTGTTTTCATGTCTTTTCCTTCCATCACAAGACTTTCAGGTTTGGGGACCAGAAAGGACTGCTAACTACTTTGCTATGAGATGAGTATGGACAGGTCATGATAGTAACATTGAAGATGGCCCTTCAAAGAAAGGGATTTTGCCAGATTTTACTTTTAAATATAGATTGTCTTTGAATTCCTCATGTATCCCCAGGACACATAGATCTTGCTTTGTAACCTCAGTGGCTGCTGACTCACAATTCTCTTGTTTCTACTTCTGGATTTGGGGGACCACAGTGTACGCCACTACCTCCAGTCAGGGGACCAACTTTTAAGATGCTTTGTTGTAGGATCTGAGCCCCAGCAGGGAAGCCAGGTGGCCCTTGAGATCACACTCCAGTAGCCACAGTTGCCCTGGCAATCAGAACCCCAGGGACACACTGCAGATGCTTCCCCCTCCCTTCTCGCTCTGGTTTGAGCTGAGTCCCTCCAGGAAGCCATTTGAAGCTAATAGCATCATCAGGAGACTCCCTGTGTGCAGTGTTCAGCTTAACACAGGGTTTTCTCAGTTGGTGAATCCCACTGGGTTTGGAACCTCATTTTTGAGAGGCTCCTGGGAGCAGTCTTTGGCTCTAATGTGGCCTCCTCAGGCTTGGCTCAAGGTTCACGGGAGGGATGGCTTCTGATTCTCATTCAAGGGCCAGAGAAGACAGGATTGGGGTTCACATCTAAAATCCTGTCTCTGCCTCAGTGGAAGTTCTCAACCCATGTCCGCATACCACCTCTTCCCACAGCTTGACATAATTGTTAATGTTTCCACTTTATAACAAATATCTTGAAAACTCCTTTATTGTTCTGAAGTCAAATGTATACATAACTGACCTAGTAGGGAAGTATGGTGATTTGAATGTAATTGGCCCCCATAAGCTCATAGGGGGTGGCACTATTAGGAGGTGTGGCCTTGTTGGAGTAGGTGTGGCCTTGTTGGAAGAAGTGTGTTATTAGGGAGTAGGAGGTGGGCTTTGAGGTCTCAGAAATCAAGCTACACCCAGTGTGTGATAGACTCCTTCTGTTGCCTGTGGATCAAGACATAGAACTCTCAGCTCCTTCTCCAGCACCATGTCTGCCTGGATGCCACCGTGTCCCACCATGATGATAACAAACTAAACCTCTGAACTCTAAGCCAGTTGAATTTTTTCCTTTATAAGAGTTGCCTTGGTCATGGTGTCTCTTCATAGCAATAAAACCCTAAGACAAGAAGTAAATCTGTTTTCCCTCTAAAATCACAATTAGCACAAAAGACTTCTGTAAATCCCAAGATGTGGGGCCTGGGATGCAGTCCAGTGGTAGAACAAGGCCCTGCGTTCAATCTCCAACACTAAAAAAAAAAAAAAAGGTGGGATTCCTTCCTACTCTCAGCTTCCTTGAGCCCAGGCAGTTCTGGCACCACCCATCTGGAGATGGGAACAGGACAGATCTCACAGGAGGAGAGCTCAATGCTTGATGTCCCCACCTTCTGCTACTAAGGCCATGACCCCCTTTTGATGATAAGCCTACAAACTCCATTTCTCCATCCCTCCTCAGAGCTAATCAATTCGTTTGTACAGCTCATGGACCCCAGAGAGACACATCTAGTGGTTTATTGTAAAGAAGATGGATGAAGAAGTAAGCAAGGCACATGTCCTCACATGACCACAGCTTCTAGACCCTTCTAAAACAGCCATCCTCCAAGGCCTCCATGTGCTTAGCATGTTACAGATTTTTTAAAAAAATTAGTGACACTTATCTGGATGTGTATGGGGGATAGGTTGTGTGCATGTGTGCGCAGGTCAGAGGACAACTCAGAGGAGAGCTGGATCTCTCCTTCCACCATGTGGGTCTCTGGGATTTTTCTCAGGCTTGGTGGCAAGGACTTTGCCTGTCAAGCCACCCCATCAGCCCCGTCCTGTCGGGATCTATGGCGGCTCCTTTGTGTGGGCCGACTGCTCACATTATTGGTCTCTGCTGATCAGCTCCACTTTCAGCTGCTCCACCTGTCAAAGTTTAAAGTCCTAAACGACCATCACACTTAGGTCTTTCGGGTGAGCCTTCCTACCCTGAAGCTATACACGAAGGCTCTCAGCACAGAGCCAACTCAAACACTACAAATAAGATAAAATGAGGTTCGCCACTCTCCCTTACCAGGAGCATACCAGGAAGTTGGAAGACCCAATCTAAATTTCATAGTATTACACAGACAAAAAAGAAATCCATAATAACATAACACAAAGTAGCATGTTTTCAATATGTAAAAGCCCCGGCCCAACAATATTAAAGGACTCAAAGGAGTCCGTGCTTGTATCTCTGTGTGGTTATTCTAAATGTGTGTGTTCTTTTGTTATGTGACTTTAAAAAAATCTTTACGTGCATTAGTGCTTTGCCATGGGTTTTGGGACCCCTAGAACTGGAGTTACAGACAGTTGTGAGCTGCCATGTGGGTGCTGGGAATTGAACACTGCTCCTCTGGAAGAACAGTCAGGGCTCTAAACCGATGAACATTCTCTCCAGCCCCTGTTAGGGGATTTTTCTTTTCTGTTATTTCTCTTTGTCTTCCTGTGGTAAGATCTTACCGTGTACCTCTGACTGGCATAGAATTGCTTAGGGCGTAGGCTGCCCCTGAGTTCCTAGCTCTCCTGCTTCAAGCTACGAAGTGCTGGGATTAGAGTTGTGTGCCCTCACCTTGGCCTAGCTTCTTTTAAAAATATGTTTGTCATGCACAGTGCTTTCCAAATATATGTTCACCTTGTCACTTATAAATCTAGATATCTAACATGTATATTACCTCACATTTCATTTTTGTGTTGAACCTGATTATTTTCTTTCTTATTTGAAACAGGGGCTTGATGCACTGCTCAAGTTAGCTTTGAACTCTTGGGAACCCTTCTGTCTCAGCCTGTGACCTGATGATAAGTCAAATATCATGAGCTGAGCCCAGTGTGGCGATGCATACCTATAATTCCAACACCTGTAAGGCAGAGGCACAAAGGTCAAGAATTTGAGGGCAGCAAGTTTCAAACCATCCTGGGCTATATAATGAGTCCCTGTGCCAAAAACAAACACAACAAAAATTACCGTAAACTATTGCTGTCATTGTTTTAATTTTCTAAAATGTTATGGTGAAGTATTACAGTGGCCTTCTGCATCCACAGATTCTGCATCCGAGAGGAGCAGAG